>NW_011127387.1:0-546 GCF_000146605.3 Meleagris gallopavo
ATTAAGTATTTCCCATAAAGTTATGTGGGGATGCATGAGTGAAATCCAGGATACTTGTTGGAAAAATACATTCTGCAGCACTACTGTGTATACTAAAAGTTTAAAAAAAAAAGGTTTTTTGTTTGTTTTCCCTTAGTAGCAGCACTCAGAAAATGACTCTAGTTAAATTCTTTCTAGCCTTCCAAACAAACTAGAAGTAGTGGTTCCTCCAAAATGCTTTGCATTGCTGTGGGACTGAGGTTTTTTGAATGTCAGAGGTTGGTGGTGTTTGTGCAACTACTTCTCACAATAATATTTTTTTACTTGATTTGGAAAGAATAGCTGGATTTTGTTGACAAATGGTGTATGTTGATGGATTTCCTGACTATTCATTACCAACAGAAATCGCACGGGAACTTCTGGTACTTGGTGTAAATCAAACTCTGGCTACAGTTGAGTTAGTAGGCCACTTTTTTATGGATATATCTGAATTTATTGTTACACAGACAGCCAAAAACAGTTCTGAGAGCTCTCTGTACTGTAATGGAAGTGCTACGTGCTTCTGCC
>NW_011127387.1:2095-2979 GCF_000146605.3 Meleagris gallopavo
TTTTTTTCTCTTCGAAATTAGAGAGATTTTATTTGGGAGTAAGCTTAGAAGGGTTTAATTTGTTATGAAGTTGTCCGTAGACTTTCACTTCTTATTTTGTGCATCTCTGGGAAGTAGGTTTGCATTTCTCATGTGCACTTTACGCTTCAAATCTGGTCTGTTTGGTTTTTTCCTGATCTTGAGAATGGTTAGTGTTTGAGGCTCAAATGCACGTGGTGTCATGCAGAAGAAATTTAAGTGTAAATTTCTTGACGTTAGTGAAGTGTGGCGTTCCAACACAAAAGATTAGTAAAAGCAGAAAAATAAAAGCTTAAGAAACAAACATTCTATAAACTGGAAGGCTTGTCATAACTGATTTAAAAAAAACAAAAACCAAAAAACAAACAACCACACACAAAACTGAAGACACACGGTCTGTGTTATCTCTCTCTGTTGGATCTGAATTTTCTACATCCGTGTATATGTTGGATCTCATTTTCTTGGAATCTGGAGTAAGTGACTGTAAGTCACAGCATTGAAGTGTGAGTTGTAGACTAGAGATGTGTTTAGAAAAGCTACTGTCCTACTGAGATATTTTCTTTAGTTTTTTTTTATAAACGTCAAAACATATTACTTTGTAAATATTATAGGAAGCTTGCTTATATTAAAACAAAGCTTATTTCCCCCTGCTTAAACAGGTCTTACAGCATGATAGGGGCTATTGGGGGAGATTCATCCTGCTACTTGAAAAATCAGAAGTAGCTGTACTGCTTCTCTTCCTTAAAGACAAGTAGAAATACAAATAATGTATATTAACGTAGTTTCCATACCTGTTTTTTAGATCCTGTATTGCTTTGTAGAGTGTGTTTTTTGTGGTGGTGGTGGTGTTTTGTGTTTTTTTTTTT
>NW_011127388.1:0-353 GCF_000146605.3 Meleagris gallopavo
CATCTCTGCAGATTTGTTTTTTTAAATCAGGACACATTATGCCTGTTGTGTTTGCCATACTGTGCTTAACAAAGTCACCCTCGGGAAATGGTTTTGATTTTTCCTGCAGCCAGATTTGCTTTCACGTAACTAGCTTCTATAACAGAGTCCATCTGTACTTTTTAAAATTATTTTGTTGAGGCCCAGGGTCACTGTGCACGTGGGACACAGGCTGTGGCTGCTGCCCCCAGGGGACCCACATCCCCGCCCTGGGCTGCTGACAGCCCTCCTCCTGCCCAAAGTCCTGGGGCACAACCCTGCGAGGGCGGGCTTCTCCTTGGCCAGTGACACCTTCTGACATCCTCTGATGGCCA
>NW_011127389.1:0-740 GCF_000146605.3 Meleagris gallopavo
ATTCCCACATTCTGGCATTCTAGGGTGCGGTTCAGGAAGCAGAGCACGTCTGTGTGCAGGTTCCCTACGGCTCTCTGCTGTGTGCATCCCATCTGGCACAGCAGCGCCTTGTGCAGTGAGTCTGCCCACTGTCAGGGTGCACTGGGATTTGGCGAGGTCCTGCTCCATGCTGAATTTCCCCTCCTCGGACTCATTCTCAAGGAACAGCCTGGTTGCCACGTAGGCAACGCGCTTGGGAGCTGCCCCAGGCCTCTTGCGGCACCGGTCAGTGAACAAGACAACATCCAAGGGAGTCTCTAGAGCAAGGTCCAGATCCCACCAGCTGCAAGAGTTCTGTTCCTAATACAAAGCATGAGAAATGTGCTTGCCAGAAGAGCTACCTCCACAGCAGGACGACAGCTGACGGTTTTCTGATGAAGCGCTTGCCATCCATAACCTTGAGATTTTTATAAACCTTGCTGTTGGCTTCCTGCCTTCATGGCAAAACAGTCAGAAGTGAGAGCCTAGTTCTGTTGGAAAAAATGCATGCGGTTTGGTGAGGGGGGAAAAGGATGTAAGTTTAATTCATAGCTGTCCCAAGAGCTGGAAGACAAACAGGAGTGCTGTGCTGGCCTTGCTCCTGCCCACTGCTGCTTCAGGGCATCCGGGCACCAGGAGCTTGGAGGAAGCTGGACTGCTGGAGTGCAGGTTCAGGTTTTCCTTCCTGCTCTGTCTGGAAGGTGCAGACAAACACAGGGCAA
>NW_011127390.1:0-782 GCF_000146605.3 Meleagris gallopavo
TCCCGTTCAGCAACATCCAAGGCCAGCTGGACAGCCTTTACCTCTGCAAATTGGCTCGATTTCTCCTTTTCCTTTCCAGTTGGCCTCTGCAACTTGTCGTGTGGGGGCTCCACACAGCGGCTTTCCATCTGCGATGCTTTCCCACAATACGACATGATCCATCTGTGAACAGAGCATATTTCTTTTCATTTTCTGGTAGTTCATTGTATGGTGGGGCCTCTTTTGCACGTGCTACTTCTTCTCCTGGTGATGTTCCAAACTTTTTGCCTTCAGGCCAGTCCATGATGACCTCTAGGATTCCCGGATGACTGAGATTCCCCATCCGCGCTCGCTGCGTAATCAGCGCAATCCACTTACTCCAAGTGGCATCAGTTGCATGATGGGTGGAGGGAACCTTTCCTTTAAACATCCATTTCAGCACTGGCAGCCGAGGTGCTAGAAGGACCTGTGTGTCAGTACCAACTACTTCAGAAGCAGCCCGAACCCCCTCATACACGGCTAAGATCTCCTTTTCAGTTGGAGTGTAGCCCTCTTCCGACCCCCTGTAGGCTCGGCTCCAGAATCCCAGGGGTCGGCCTCGGGTCTCTCCTGAGGCTCTCTGCCACAAACTCCAAGTGGGACCTTTCTCTCCAGCAGCAGTATAGAGGATGTTCTTTATACCCTGTCCCGCCCGTACTGGTCCTAGGGCCGCGGCACGGGCTATTTCCTGTTTAATCTGTTCAAAGCCTGCTGCTGCTCGACGGACCCCACAATAAAATCATTCTTCATTCGCGTCACCTGAT
>NW_011127391.1:0-677 GCF_000146605.3 Meleagris gallopavo
AAACAGTCTGGAAGTTTTGAGCTAACTATTATATACATTACTGGGGGGATTGCCAAATGCTGCTGCAAACAATGTGGGGGCAGAAGAGCCCTGGCACGGGAGGTATCTTTATGCCAATCTGCACACCTGCACAGCAGGCCCTGCTGCCCCTGCTTCACCCCTCCGTGGGAACTGCCCCTGCTGGAGTCTCTTCTGGCCGCAGTGAGCCAGGGCGATTCCCCCTCCATCTGCCCGTGCCCTGCTGCTGCCCATCCCCACGGCAATTCACGGCCCTGGGCAGCGCAGGCGAGCTGGGAAACGCCCTCTGCATCCCGCTGCACAAAGAACTGCAGGCACAGAGGAGGTCTGGGGGCTGGGTGGTGGCAGCTGAGGGACACCATGGGCCATCTGTGGTGCCCCCATCCTGCCCCGGAGGTGGGCGTGGGGAGCTGGGGAGCTTTGACACAGCACAAATGACTGCAGACAGAGGGACACAGCAAAAGGAACACAAAGCTTTTAATTATGTATCATAAAAAACAAGGAGTAACAGAAACGACACGATTCCTAAAATTCCCATCCACAATAAGTAGAGCAGCCAGACAACGTCCCACCCACTGCAATGCTGACTTTGCAGGACGGCTCAGTTGTGGAGGGGGAGGGAGTGGGGGCCGCGTGGGTGGTGCCCCTGGAACGCTGCC
>NW_011127392.1:0-590 GCF_000146605.3 Meleagris gallopavo
TCTTTATTCGGGCAGCAATATCTTTCCACAGGTCAGCAGCCCAAATAGGTTTACCCTTTCTTTGCCAGTTGTTTTGCTCCCACTGCTGTAACCACCCCCATAGAGCATTTGCCACCATCCACGAGTCAGTGTAAACATAAAGCATTGGCCACCTCTCCCGTTCAGCAACATCCAAGGCCAGTTGGACAGCCTTTACCTCTGCAAATTGGCTCGATTCTCCTTTTCCTTCAGTGGCCTCTGCAACTTGTCGTGTGGGGCTCCACACAGCGGCTTTCCATCTGCGGTGTTTCCCCACAATACAACACGATCCATCTGTGAATAGGGCATATGTCTTCTCATTTTCGGGTAGTTCATTATATGGTGGGGCCTCTTTAGCACGTGATATCTCTTCTGCTGGCGGTGTTCCTAAACTTTTTGCCTTCAGGCCAGTCCATGATCACCTCTAGGATTCCTGGACGGTTGAGACTTCCCCATCCGCGCTCGCTGCGTAATCAGCGCAATCCACTTACTCCAAGTGGCATCAGTAGCATGATGGGTGGAGGGTACCCTTTCCCTTGAACATCCAGTTCAGCACTGGCAGTCGAGGTGCC
>NW_011127393.1:0-633 GCF_000146605.3 Meleagris gallopavo
GGAGAAAAAGGTGACGGCACACCTCTTAGGAAGGATAGAAAGTGTGACGCGGGGAACTACCAGCATGTCAGTCCCACCTCTGAGCTGGTCACGGATCATGGAGCAGATCATCCTGCAAGTGACTCTCAAGCACACATTCCAGTGCGTCACCACCCTGTGCGTGAAAAGCTGCCTCCTAATAACCAACCTGAACCTCCCCTGTCTCACTTGAAAACCATTTCCCCTTGTCCTATCGCTATCCACCCTCCTAAACAGCCGTTGCCCCCTCCTGCTTATGCGCTCCCTTCGAGTCTTGGAAGGCTGTCATGAGCTATCTCCAGAGCTTTCTCTTCTCCCACAGAAACAATCCCAGTTCCCTCAACATTTCTTTCTAAGAGAGGTGCTCCAGCCCTCTGATCATCTTCGTGGCCCTTCTCTGGACCTGCTACCAAAGCTCCACATCATTCCCGTGCTGGACGCCCCCAGGCCCTGGACGCAGTGCTGCACATGGGGCCGCACCAGAGCCGAGTCGAGGGGGGACAATCACCTCCCCTCTCCCTGCTGGTCGCTCCTCTTTGAATGCAGCCCCAGGATACAGTTGGCCTTCTGGGCTGCAAGTGCACACTACTGGCTTATGTCCAGCTCTTGTCCACC
>NW_011127394.1:0-682 GCF_000146605.3 Meleagris gallopavo
TCGGCCAGGGTATTCAGACTTTGACAGAAGTTTAAAAGATAAAAAGGATGAATCTTATTATTGTAGCAGATAGAGTTAGGAACTTCAGCAGCTTCTGAAATGTACATGTAGCAGTTTACTGCCTATTCAGACCAAGTGCCTTTTACTGTAATATTCCTTACATTCCTTACATATTGTCACTGTACCTCTGTATGAATTAAATCACAGAATGAGAAGAATGGACCTTTTTGCTCCATTTTCCAGAACATACTTGATAGTGCTCTCAGTCAAACTAAATAAAATGCATCACTAACAAAAGCCTGTCAGAACTTGTGATGTTGCTTTTCTCAATTTACCTTTTTTTAAAAAAAAAAAAAAAGTAGGAAAAAGCAGGTTTAAAAGTAGGCAACAGTTGTCTGTTTTTAAACATGAATAACTTCACAAGGTACTTTACAAGAATGATAATACATCTAGAAATAATCTACAACAGGAATGTAACAATAGCTAAGTGAGAAACCTTACTGCAGGTACTGCAGTTTGATGGGTTTTGGTTTTTGCTGTTGAAAAAAAAAAAACCAACAACAGGATCTTTAATGTAGAAGCTTTTCAAATTTGCAAGCTATTTTTACAATTGCAGCTGAACTACTGAAAAGACACCTGAGCACTTCTCTCTTACAGGAAGAGAACACAGCCTCCTTTTCAA
>NW_011127395.1:0-495 GCF_000146605.3 Meleagris gallopavo
GGCGCTTCGTTGTTTCCTGAATCCAAATGCACTCTTCTGACCACATGTGATGCCAAAAGAAGAGGTAGGCTCCCAAACAGGCTTTTGCAGAGTGCTGTCCGTGACTTGGGGTTTTTAGAGTTACCGCAGTTCGTTTCTAACCCACGGTGTTCAGTACCGTATGGGAAGCTTTCTTGATTCATTCTAGGATTGGCGCCTCCACCATCACATGCTGTAGGCGTTTTGGGCTGCCTGAGTTCCCGCGTTGAACGTGTCGTGTTCCTCGGTAAGGTGTGGATGTTATTAGACATGAAGATGTCTTCACTCTTTCCAGATGGGCCGAGTCCTCTGCCAGATGCTGTTGGCTTTCTGGGCCCCTCTGAGTTGCTGCATTGGCTGTGCCCTGAATGTGTCTCCATTCCCCTCTTCTTTTCGGCCCCTTTTCCCCCTACTTTTCCTCTTTTCCTTCCCTTCGTCCCCTTTTCCTCCCCGTCCCTTTTCTTCCCTTTCCTCTCC
>NW_011127396.1:0-663 GCF_000146605.3 Meleagris gallopavo
AATCAATACCAAGTATGCATGGAGCCCCTGGGCCAGTCACAATAGGGTGCTTTTGCCAGTCTTTACCAGTGAGGCTGATTTTGGCCTCCAACATAGTCAGCTCTTGGGAACCTCCAGTCACCCCATGAACATAAATTGATTTTGTCCCTTGGTGACTCGAGGGCATTAGAGTGCACTGTGCACCAGTATCCACCAGGGCCTTATATTTTTGTGATTCTGATGTGCCAGGCCATCTAATCCACACAGTCCAATAAACTCTATTATCCCTTTCCCCCCCCTGGCTGGGGGCAGGGCCCCTCTATTTGTTACCTTCATTGTCTGCAGCAACTGGAGCAATCACCTTTTTGGAGAAGTTCACCTTGGTGGTTGATTTGTCTTGTAACTCTCTTACCCGTGCTTGAAGTACAGGAGTAGGTTGTTTATGCCACTCCTTCATATCTTCTCCATGGTCACGTAAGTAATGCCACAAGGCAAAACGTGATGTGGTCTTACTGTTGTCACTTGCTCGAGCAGGAGAACGTCTTCTTTTGATAGCTGAGACATTAGATGCCACCGGCTGGGAGGAAATCAAGTTGATGAGCCCCTCCAATAGGCTGTTTTGGGAATTCTGGTCCCCATTTGATGTATCCGTTACCACCACGGATTTATCAGCTTCAGGCACGG
>NW_011127397.1:0-523 GCF_000146605.3 Meleagris gallopavo
ATGACCTTTACACTCCCAGGGTGGGCAAGATGAAATATTGAAAGGGGCAGGATGACTTCCCTGGTCCTGCTCACCACACCATTACCTGATCCAAACCAGGATGTCATTGGCTTTCTTGGCCACCCGGGCACTCTGCTGGCTTCAGCAGACTGTTGGCTGTCCATCAGTACAACAAGATCCCCTCCCATCAGGCAGCTTTCCAGACACTCCTCTCCAAGCCTGTAGGCTTGCCTGGGGTTGTTGTGACCAAAAAGCAGGACCCAACACTTGGCCCTAATGAAACTCACTCAGTTTACCTTGGCCCATCGATCCAGCCTATCCAGATCCCTCTGTAGTGCCCTTCTCCCCTCAGCCCAATCAGCACTCCCTCCCAACTTGGCAGGGAGCTGTAGGACGCTGATGGCGCTCTCAAGGTAGACGGGTTGGGACGGCGCCAGGTTCCACGGTTACGGTGACGGTGAAAACTTCAGGGACAGGATGTTGTCCCAGTGCTGGCACCGCTGACGGTTGTCGTGGTGTCGCC
>NW_011127398.1:0-838 GCF_000146605.3 Meleagris gallopavo
GGACTCCACATCTGGACGCAGCACTGCAGGTGAGGCCTGACCAGCGCAGAGCAGAGGGATGGGGATCTCCTCCCTTCGCCCGCTGACTGCGCATCTTTGGATGTGTCAATGGTTTACGGGCTGGTTCGGCCCGGTTCCGTGACTAGAAGGGCGGAGGGATCCGCGGATTCTCACCCCTGGATATAAAGAAAATAGGGAACCCCGAAATAATTGAAAACAGTGGCAACAATCTGAGGTAAAACTAAGTGATTTCCTAAATATGGTATCAACAGAATTTTATAAGGAGAGAGAATGTGAAATTGATGGTGGATCGGCCTTACCATAACGCTGAGATGAGAAGCGCAGGCAGAGAAGCGAGCATCAGGTGACCTTGCCGGGAGTTATATCTCCTCGCTGACCGCAAAGCCCCCTGGGGAAACGTAGCTCTTCTTCTCCTCTGGACAGGCACCTGGAACTTGAGCATCAGCAGTCAAACCCCCAGTGCATTGCATGATGTTATGATGTGGAATACTGATAATGAAAAATCATGAAACCATGACATTCCACCCCTTATTCCTCATTACTACATCATGCTTAATATGTACAAACAAAATATAAACACACGCACAAGGAATTACTGACTCCTGCACTCCTTCAACATCAAGTTCCCTTGTGGTACACTTTGAACATCCCCGTTTTCCTGCATCACCCACCAAGTGGACCCAGGTCCCTGGGCAAAAACAGTTCCACGAAGAGGTTTGTCCTTCTCAGAGGCTGGAATAACCCAAACTGCCTTTCCCCACATATTCTTTACATGTACAACAGGGACTTTATCTCCCTCTACGGTATGTAGGGAGCT
>NW_011127399.1:0-440 GCF_000146605.3 Meleagris gallopavo
CGTACCACTGAAAAGAGACTGGCCTCACCACAATGGCCGCCACACCTCAGATATTTATAAACCTGGATCAGGTCCCCTCTCATTCGTCTTTTCTCAAGGCTAAACAGACCCAGTTCACTTAGCCTTTCTTCATAGGGGAGATGCTCCAGGCCCTTCACCATCTTTGTGGCCCTCCACTGGACTCTTTCCAAGAGATCCCTGTCTTTTTTGTACTGGGGAGCCCAGAACTGGACACAGTACTCCAGATGAGGCCTTATCAGGGCAGAGTAGAGGGGGAGGATCACCTCTCTCGACCTGCTGGACACGCTGTTCTTAATGCACCCCAGAATGCCATTGGCCTTTTTTGGCCCACGAGGGCACACTGCTGGCTCATGGCCAACCTGTCGTCCACCAGGACCGCCCAGGTCCCTCTCTGCAGAGCTCCTCTCCAGCAGCTCACT
>NW_011127400.1:0-764 GCF_000146605.3 Meleagris gallopavo
GGGGACCATGGCTGCAGCAGTGCCCAGCTCTGAGGCCCTTTTTTCTGTTCGCCCCATCAGGTTTACTCGCATGTCTTTGCCACATCCTGCATCGTACTGATGCCATTTCTGGTAGCCCCAGGAGGTGGTTATTTCCACATTCACTATGCTTGTGAGAATTCCTGCTGTTTTTTTTGTGTTTTTTTTTGTCTATTCCCCAACTGTTTATAGAACGGGAATGGGATCAATAGCAAAGTGTACTCGGAGATGAATGCCCACTGCGAGGAGCTGAGCTGCCCAACCAGGCTGTAAACCAGCCCGGTGCTTTTACTCCTTGGCCTTGGTGGCACCAGCTGCGTGCCGCAATTCCCCAGAGGCCTCTTGGAAGGCATCAAATGTGCCTCGGTGCTGCCCAACAGTACACTGTCCCCATGGTTCCCGACCCTGAGGCGGGTTTCTAGCCTGATTTGTGTCTCACTCCCTTTCTGCACTATTCCAGGGTGCTGTTTGTGCCACTACAGATGAGGAGCGGCTGGTCAGAATGCAGGACGTCATCCAGCAGCTGCCCGCTCCTCACTACAGGTCAGTGCTGCCCTCAGCCTGCTGAGCTCAGCCCTGCTGCACTTCAGAGGGCAACGGTGCCATTCCAGGCTTTGTCTCCCGCTAGCAACACGATGCCTGTGTATGCTGAAGCGGTTGAAGGCTCCACGGGGTGAATTTATTGGGTCAGTTCCTGGGCACGGCGGCACGCTTGGTGCAGCTGATGGCTGCGGCTGTGCTGTGCG
>NW_011127401.1:0-908 GCF_000146605.3 Meleagris gallopavo
GAAGGGGCGTGGCTTGGATCCGAGGGGGCGTGGCTTCAGGCAAGAGGCGTGTCCCAGCGCAGGATGTAGACCCGCACCCCTTCGTCACCCACAGCCAATCCAGGTGCGGCGTTGGGTGAGGGGTGTGGCCTCGGCGCCATGGCGGTGATGGGGGCGGAGCAACGGTAATGGGAGAGCTGCCGGAAGTGGAGGGGCGGGGCTTTGCGGGGAAACGCCCACTTCCGGTCGTATGGCCACGCCTGCTCTCTTAGCTCCGCCCACCACTTGGCTTCCCAAAGGGCCGATGGGAGCGACTGGTGGCCAATGGGTTGAACTGGTGGCCAACTGGTGGCCAAATGGGGGCAAACACCGCCCGTTTGAAGCCCCACCCCGCCGGTTAAGCCCCGCCCCAGGGGCAAACACCACCCAACGAGGCCCCACCCCCTCGGTTAAGCCCCGCCCCTTCCCATAAGCCCCGCCCCCAGAGGTAAACAACATCCAACAAAGTCTCGCCCACTCGTTCGGGCCATACCCACTCCCCGTAAGCCCCGCCTCCAGGGGCAAACACCACCCAATGAGGGCCCGCCCCCTCACCGGAGCCCCGCCCCTCGGGTGCCACACACGGACGCTTCCGTCCCGTGATGACGTCAGCAGCGCTGCCCCCAAACGGCCCAAGAGCGCCCCCTGCTGGGAGATCTGGGAACAGCATGGGGATCCAGAGAGACCTCACAGAGACCCACATCCACCCCATAGCGCCCCGTACTGACCCCATAGCGCCCCATATCAACCCCCATATCGCCCCATGTCACCCCATAGCAACCCCCATATCGCCCCGTGTTGCCCCATATGGACCCCATATTGACCCCATATTGACCTCATAGTGACCCCATCTTGACCCCCATATCACCCCATATCGACCTCATATCGCC
>NW_011127402.1:0-525 GCF_000146605.3 Meleagris gallopavo
TGGCCCCACAGTGACCCCATATCACCCCCTCTCACCCCATATTGCCTCATATTGCCCCATATTGACCCCATATCGACGAATACAGCAAGGAGAGAGTGTGAGTAAAACCTGGAGAAAAGTCAGAGTAAAGAAGGAGTAAAGTATGGGTAAACCCAGAGTAAAGTGTGAATAAATGTTGAAGTAAGGTGTGAGTACACCTGGAATAGAGTGTGATACCCAGTTGTGGGAGTAAAACCTGGTGAAAAGTCAGAGGAAAGCATGAGTAATTCTTGCATAAACCAAGTAAACATGACCCTGATGATCCCGCTGATCCCATTCACCCCATTGACCTCCCTGACCCGATTGACCCCATCGACCCCAATAAACCCATATGACCCATTGACCCCAATGACCCCAAATGTCCTCACATGACTCCAATGGATGTGGTGTTATGGACTTGGTGATGGGGTGATGGGGTCGGATGTTGGGTTATGGGGCGGGATTGGTGTTAGGGGCGGGATGTGGAGGTTATAGGGCGGGATGGTG
>NW_011127403.1:0-455 GCF_000146605.3 Meleagris gallopavo
GTAGCCAGAGCCACTGCCCAAACAGTGGTAAAAATATGATTTGAAAACATCATCCCCAGATATGGGAACATTGAGGTAATAGATTCAGACAGAGGACCTCATTTTATTTCCAGAACAGTGAAGGAGGCTTTAGAACCACTCAGAGTTAAGTGGGAATTCCACACTCCGTGGCACCCCCAAAGCTCGGGGAAAGTAGAGAGGATGAACGGAGAAATCAAGAAACAACTTACTAAATTAGTGATAGAAACTAAGATGTCCCGGATTAAATGTTTACCACTGGCACTATTAAATTTAAGGACCCAACCTAGGACAGATACAGGCATTTCTGCTTTTGAAATGTTATATGGGATGCCATAGGACTTAGAATTAGCAGTAGAACATCCAAAGATTGAGGAATACTCCTCACGGGAATATAGAGTGGAGTTAATGAAAAGGAGGAACGAGCTCAGAAGGAG
>NW_011127404.1:0-1016 GCF_000146605.3 Meleagris gallopavo
CCCCACACCCTCCTAAATCCAATAAGCCCCCCCAGAAAAGGCAGGACCCGTGGGAACCCTCAGCCCCTGCCAAACCCCATAGGACTCCTCACAATAAAGCAGGGGCCCAGAGAGCCCTACAGCCCAATGGGACCCCCAACACAATGGGACTGCCCAACCCCAAGAAGACCCCCTCCGAGAAATCAGAGTAGGAGCCCCTGGAGCCCCCAGTCCCAATGGGCCACAGCTGCCATCCATCAGCCGCCTGTAAATTCTCGATGGAAAGTAAAGGCATCGACAGCATGAGATGATCGAGCCAGAAACGGGCAGCACAAACAGAGTGGGGAGAAATGCTCTGAGTCAGAGATACGGCTGAGCTGCCCAGATCTTCTTCTCGGCTCACCACCCAGCTCAGAGAGTCTGGTGATCTTCTCACTGCTCGCAGCAGAGGAGCTGGACCCATCAAAGGAGTCAGGGTCAGGACTGAGCAGCACAGGAACACCTGGATCACTTGACCACTGCTGGTTCCAGATTTACCTTGAATTGCATTCTGCTTTTTGGGTCACGTCTCTGCTATGCTGAGAAGTATTGCCTCCTGCATTGTGCATCTAGCTCATCAAGTCCTCCAGGATTTACAGCTGGAACTGTAAAAGTGCCTTCCAACTGCTGGACCTCATCCACGCTTGGTCTCACAGCAGGCAGCTCAGGGAGTCACAGGGTCGTGTGGGGCTGTGGTTCACACAGGGCTGTGGGTCACGTGCAGCCATGGGGTCACGCACACACAGGGTTATGTGGTCACCTTGGGCTATGGCTCATGTGGGGTCATGGCTCGTGGCCCCACCTTTGGGCCACAGGGACCCCAGTCCCCTCTCAGGAAGAAAGAAAACCACTCCAACACTGCCCCACACCCCCCTCCCCTTTTTGCCTCAAACCACTCCTCACATCCCCCATCCCCCTACATCCCCATACCCACCCCATGTCCGTGTGCCCCATGTCCCGCCTGAAGCCCACATCAGGCGTTCTCCTGAGCAGCATTC
>NW_011127405.1:0-424 GCF_000146605.3 Meleagris gallopavo
AATTAAGTTCAGACAGTGATAATATAGAA
This sequence comes from Meleagris gallopavo, assembly GCF_000146605.3. Classification (NCBI taxonomy): domain Eukaryota; kingdom Metazoa; phylum Chordata; class Aves; order Galliformes; family Phasianidae; genus Meleagris; species Meleagris gallopavo. The sequence goes on from NW_011127405.1 coordinate 30, forward strand.
CAGCTATCCTTATGGCAGTCTTTCAGAAAATGAGATTTTGCAATTAGATATGTGATTTGACTTATCTTTTCAGATCTACTTTCCTTAACTTCTTAATATTCTTAATATGTATGTCTCCTACTGAAAATTTGGATGCTGAGATGCCTGCTATCTGTAGAGATAATAAAGGTGAATGGTAGACTAGAATGCTATTTTTTTCCTGGTAGTTAGTTGAGTCTCATTAGTCACCTACACCAGTGCTGTAAACTTTTTTTTTTAAGTAAAAATGATCACTGCTAAAACTTCAGTCATCTATAAGTAAAGCAGTTTTTCAGTTCATATATTTTTATCTTGTAGTTCTTTAATGGGAGGAATTAAGAAGAGCAACAAGATCAAACTTTCTGTTGAGATAGATA
>NW_011127406.1:0-546 GCF_000146605.3 Meleagris gallopavo
CATATTTGTGAGGAAACGGGTGTTTCTGAGGGAAACTGCCATCTACTTTTGACACAGGTGGTGGTTCTGAAATAGAATGCCCCAAAGTCTGGGAGTAAGCGTCATAATGAGGAATGTAATGGAGTCGATTCTAGTTGAAAAGTTGTAATTTTTTTGACTTAAATCTGTTACTTCTGCATGGTAATGTGATATTGCTGATTTAAGTGATATTGGTGATTGTAAGGTAGAGGTCATCACACGGAAACGCACACGGAAACGTACTGCCAGACTAAATCAAATGCTATGCACTTCGGACGCAGCACAGCGTGCGGGATTCTGCCACTGCACATAGCGACTAAAGTTCCAGTTTAAAGCCGCTGAGAAATCGGTGTAGCGCTACATCGCGAATGCCGCTTTCTAGCCCTGAGAGCGAAGGCGTGCTATTCCGAAGCCGAGAAGGTGCGAATTCAGCCTGCTGCATTACCTCCGAACGGGGGCTTCTCCGCAGGAAGACTGTTGTGTCTCTGCCTTTATTTCGAGCGACAATTGGTCTTAGTGTGGTTCTCC
>NW_011127407.1:0-419 GCF_000146605.3 Meleagris gallopavo
TAAGTTGTAGTATTTCAGTGCAGACCCTAAAAAAATAACGTGTTCTTGCCTGTGGCATACAAGAATGGCTGCTGGAATGGAATTTTTTATATTGCTTGTATTAGAGGGAAGTGAGGGCTCTGGACGCCTTCTTAGAGTCACACATCTGCTGGTCCTTTGTCACTAAGTTGGTGTGTAGCAAGCCTTGTGTCTCGGAGCTGAGGAGGAGGGATGTCACGTAAGTTAAACTGTAACCTCTAGCAAAATTTGAGCCTTCAATGATATTAGTGCCAAGTAGCTCACTTCTGAAAATATGGAGAGTGATTTTGTTGTTGTGGGTGGCAAGCACAAAGGCATCCCTAAATAGCTGAGTTGGGTACTTCACTGCCTTCCCACTGCAGTGCGTTTCTTGATTTTTGCAGGGTCATACTTCTTGTACG
>NW_011127408.1:0-451 GCF_000146605.3 Meleagris gallopavo
GGTATTTTCCACTGCTAATCCAGACTAGAATAGAGAGCTAGAAAGAATCAGGTGGACTGCTATCTGTGAAAGCTCCTTCCTCTGCCTGTAAAACATTGTCAACGGTTTACGGGCTGGTTCGGCCCGGTTCCGTGACTAGAAGGGCGGAGGGATCCGCGGATCCGCGCCCCCGGAAAAAAAAGAAAATAAGGGACCCCGAAATAATTGAAAACAGTGGCAGCAATCTGAGGTAAAACAAAGTAATTTACTAAATATGGTATCAACAGAATTTTATAAGGAGAGAGAATGTGAAATTGATAGTGGATCGGCCTTACCACAACGCTGAGATGAGAAGCGCAGGCAGAGAAGCACAGGCGAGAAGCGCAGGCAGAGAAGCGCAAGCGAAGCAGCGCAGGCAGAGAAGCGCAAGCGAAGCAGCGCAGGCAAAGAAGAGAAGCGCAAGCGAAGCAGC
>NW_011127409.1:0-451 GCF_000146605.3 Meleagris gallopavo
GGAAGCTCACTTTGCTGACTGGTAATTGTCTGCCCAACAGGTAAGGGCAATGCACAGCCACCAGTGTTTACCCATTCCATAGCATGGCACAACATGGTGCTTCTAGAGCTCTGAATTGCACTTCATGGTGTCCGGAAGGCTGCCTGTTTTTTTCTTTCTGCATTCTCCTTGTCTCTGGCTTTTCGCTGTAGTGTTTTCCTTTTTTTGTCGTCTGTGTTCCCTACTGCATTGTCTTGTCCTCCTGTTTTTGCGTTCCATGCCACATTCTCTTGGCCATTGCCCTTGGCTTTCTTTGCCGCATTCACTTCAGCACTCCGTTTTGGCGTTCCCTGCCGCGTTCTCTTGCCGTCCTGCTTTGGCGTATCCTTTTGCGTAGTCTTGGCCATCGCCCTTTGTATTTCCTTTCACTTTCTCTTGGCCGTTGTCCTTGCCCGCGCATTCCCTTGACGTC
>NW_011127410.1:0-808 GCF_000146605.3 Meleagris gallopavo
GCCAGGATCTAAGTTCTCAGGGGCAGGGAGCAGAAGATTATTTTCCTTACCAATCTGGGGTCTTACCTGATGATCAGTGCCCATCATTTGGATCTAAGTGGGGGGGCCCACGTTGTCTGCAACATTCTCAGGGCACTGGGTCTGCCGTCTCGGGGTCTTTCATTCAGGTCCCGTAAGGTTTCATACAGTCTCTTTGTCCACCCCTGCAGGGACTGGGAGTCTGTCTTCAGGGCAGCCTTAAGAATACCGTTATGACGTTCGATGAGACCTGCTCCCGTTGGATTATATGGCAGGTGGAATCGCCATTCGATGTGATTTTCTTCTGCCCAGCGCTGTATCATGGCACCAGTAAAATGAGTTCCTTGGTCGCTCTTGATGAGTTGAGGTGTCCCGGAGGCAGACATCAGTTTGGTGAGCGCCTTGATGGTATCTGCCTGGTTTGCTTTTGGCACTGGATAGGCCTGCAGTAGCCCACTTGCAGTCGACGCAGGTCAGGGCATATCTGGCCCCCTCAGAGCGAGGAAGGGGCCCGATGTAATCGACCTGCCATCGCTGGAGAGGATTATGTCCTCTAGCAAGATGGGCTGTTGTTTCGGGCAAGGCTCTCGGTCTCATCTTGGAGCAAGCGTCGCAATCCCGGCATGCCTGGACCATGTCAGCTAGCTGTATGGGCAGTCCCCACGCTTTAGCAGCTGCCCACATTGCCTTTTGTCCCGCATGCCGTAGCTTCTGATGTAAGCAACGGGCGATGTTCTGGGATGGTGAAGGCTCAATCCATCGAACTCGGGCCAGCGTGTCGGCTTCATCA
>NW_011127411.1:0-465 GCF_000146605.3 Meleagris gallopavo
TGGCACATGGAACTGTAATTGAGGGTACAAAGAGTGGAATTGTGGGGGAAAAAACGGCAAAAAGGGCAGAAAGGTGAAGGAAAACAGTGAGTTTGGGCTATTAGAGTTTGGGTCGGCACGAGAACACATCCCCGTCCCACCCCCCTTGTAAGAACAACTCGGAGCGAGAGAAAAGCTGGGGGCCGGAGCCTCCCGCTGTAACTGCAAAGGGTGCAGTGCTGTGAGTGGGGGATGGGACGGGACGTTGAAAGCGAGAACAGCCGTCATCTGCAGAGCTCGGGAAACCGATATCCAGTGTGAGCTCCGGAATCCTGGGGAGGGGAGGGGGTGAAACTGAAATGACTGACATGGTATTTCAGCAACGATGAAAGTCTGGGAAGCGAAAAGGGTTTGGGAAAACCACAGGCTGAGGAAGGCAAAGTTGAGCGAGGTGTAACAGGGATGTCCTTACCTAGAAGAAGAGGT
>NW_011127412.1:0-399 GCF_000146605.3 Meleagris gallopavo
AATTTGAGCTTGTTGTACTGTATGAAAATAAGAAAAAAGCATACTTGCATTACAGTTGAGAAGCTCCTACGAATTCATGAAATTTCTGCTATGACCTCTAGCTCTCAACTCCTAGCTTTGATTGATTGTTGAAAAGTAGGACTCAGTGGATCCACCATACACAGACCTTGATGGATGTGAACATACAAGTGAGAGTGATCATTAGATTATAACTGTTTGTACCCCTTTGAGTGTCTATTAATACCTCTTTTTTGTATAAGATGAAGATGATTCAGAAATACCCACTGCAGTATCATGGACAAGAAGTTAAAAATAATTCTTGTAGAAATGTACACCACTCAGGAAGCACTAATCTAGTAACACAATAGGGCTCTAGGGTCAGACAGCAGAAACTCAGAA
>NW_011127413.1:0-412 GCF_000146605.3 Meleagris gallopavo
CGCAGTGCTGCACATGGGGCCGCACCAGAGCCGAGTCGAGGGGGACAATCACCTCCCTCTCCCTGCTGGTCGCTCCTCTTTGAATGCAGCCCAGGATACAGTTGGCCTTCTGAGCTGCAAGTGCACACTACTGGCTTATGTCCAGCTCTTTGTCCACCAGGATCCCCGAGTCCTCCGCAGGGCTGCTCCCAAGGGGTTCTATGCCCACTTTGTACAAGCATCTGGGTTTCCCCTTCATCAGGGACATCAACAGTGGGGTTGAGTGCACCCTAAGTGCACCAAGCTGTGGGCTGCAGTGACACAGCAGAGGGACGGGATGCCATCCACAGAGACCTCAACAGGCTGAGCAGTGGCCACAAATCCAAGTGCAGGGTCAGTAGCTGGGATGAGGAAACAGCCACCACCAAAACAT
>NW_011127414.1:0-322 GCF_000146605.3 Meleagris gallopavo
AGGAGACCTTTGTGGATGAGCAAGGAGCTCATGCGCAAGCTCAAAGGAAAGAAGAAGGTCCATGAAATGTGAAAAAAGGGTCTGACCACTTGGGAAGAATATAGGAATGTAGTCAGGGCCTGCAGGGATGCAATGAGGAAGGCTAAAGCCTGTCTGGAACTGAATCTAGCTAAAGTGATAAAGGATAATAAAAAAAGGCTTCTTCAAGTATGTTAACAGCAAAAGGAAAACTAGAGAGAATGTGGGCCCCTTAACTAAGGTGGGGGGGGGGGGGGTTCTGGGTAACGGGGGATGCTGAGAAGGCAGAGATACTGAATGCCTT
>NW_011127415.1:0-1616 GCF_000146605.3 Meleagris gallopavo
ATGCTGCCCCTACTCTTCCCAGCCCTTCCATGGGATCAGGGAGGGGTGGAGCCTGGCTCTGCCCCACTCCACAGCCAAACTGCCCCCAGCTGTGCTCGCAGGGCTGCACCCCGCCCCAGGTGCGGGTTCCACAAAAACAGGAGGGCAAGGGAATGCCCAGGCAAAGGCAAGGGCAAAGAGAACATGGAAGGAAATGCCAAGGATGACGGCCCAAACAATACGGCAGGGAATGCCAAAACTGAATGCCGACATGAATGTGGCAACACAAAGCCAAGGGGTCATTAGGCCAAGAGAATGGGGCAAGGAACACAAACATAGGAGGACAAGAGAATGTAATAGTGAAAACAGTGCAAGACCAGAGACAAGCAAGACACAGAACCAAGAGGATAGGCAGCCTTCTGGGCACCATGAAGCGCAATTCAGAGCTCTGGGGGAACCCTATTGTGCCGGGCTCTGGAATGGGTAAACGCTGGCGGGTGTGCATCGCCCTTACCTGCTGGGCAGACAATGACCAGTCAGCAAAGTGAGGTTCCGGGGCATGCCGGGAAATGCACATACCACTTCCTTGCTGTTTCCACAGAGACCAACACATCTCTCCGTGCAGTTGTTACGGCACTTAGGAGCACCGCAGCTCTGCTGCCACCTGTTGGACACAATACAGTCATGAAGGCACTGCCCTGCATCCGGGCCTCTTGCACAAACCTGTGCTCCTTGCTCGGAGCACATGGCTGCACTCTGTGCACCATGTTGCTTACCATCAGAGAAGGCTCAGCTACCCAACACCATTTTGGCTTCCATCTTGTCTGAGAACTGCTCATGATGCACAGCCCTCATCTTTGCTTTGGTTTGGTGAGTGGGACTGCCATTGCTTCCTCAGTCCCACACACCCCTTCCCATCCCACACTGCCATGGGAGATCAGGTTCTGGACCACCTGAGGACCCCAACATCCAGGAGTCTTTGGGTCCTGACGAGATGAGTCCCAGAGTTCCGAGGGAATTCACCGCTGCACTCACCGAGCCACTCTCCATGGTATTTCAGAAGTCGAGGCCGTCAGGTCAAGTCCCTGGTGAGGAGAAAAAAGGTGACAGCACACCTCTTAGGAAGGATAGAAAGTGTGACGCGGGGAACTACCAGCATGTCAGTCTCACCTCTGTGCTGGTCACGGATCATGGAGCAGATCATACTGGAAGTGACTCTCAAGCACACATTCCAGGGCGTCACCACCCTGTGCGTGAAAAGCTGCCTCCTAATAACCAACCTAAACCTCCCCTGTCTCACTTGAAAACCATTTCCCCTTGTCCTATCGCTATCCACCCTCCTAAACAGCCGTTGCCCCCTCCTGCTTATGCGCTCCCTTTGAGTCTTGGAAGGCTGTCATGAGCTATCTCCAGAGCTTTCTCTTCTCCCACACAAACAATCCCAGTTCCCTCAACATTTCTTTCTAAGAGAGGTGCTCCAGCCCTCTGATCATCTTCGTGGCCCTTCTCTGGACCTGCTCCAAAGCTCCACATCATTCCTGTGCTGGAGCCCCAGGCCTGGACGCAGTGCTGCACATGGGGCCGCACCAGAGCCGAGTCGAGGGGACAATCACCTCCCTCTCCCTGCTGGTCGCTCC
>NW_011127416.1:0-455 GCF_000146605.3 Meleagris gallopavo
ATACCAGCCCAGGCTGCCCAGGGCCCCATCCAACCTGGCCTTGAACACCTCCAGGGATGGACGGGGCATCCAACAGCCTCTCTGGGCAGCTGTTCCAGCACCTCACCACTCTCTCTTTAAAGAACTTCCCCCTGACGTCCAACCTCAATCTCCCCTCCCTCAACTTCAAACCATTTCCCCTTGCCCTGCAGTTATCAACCCTTTCAAAGAGTTGATTCCCCTCTTGTTTGTTGGCTCCTTTCAGGTATTGAAAGGCTGCAATGAAGTCACCCCTCAGCTTTCTTTTCTCCAGGCTGAACAAGATGCCACGGGATGCACCCCATGAGAACCGTGAGGCTGCATGCAGTCACCCTCGATTGTGGGAAGAAAAATGGACGCCCCCAGAGCTCTCAGGGGTCCCCTAAGCACACTGGGAGGGGGGCTCTTGGAGGCCTGTGGGGCTCCAGTGTCAAACA
>NW_011127417.1:0-523 GCF_000146605.3 Meleagris gallopavo
AAGTTAAATAGTTAGCAATATACTGTATAGCTAGCAACAGTTTATATCTAGGCTGCAGGAATATGTCTGTGATATTTTGTCATACGCAGTGCAAAAATATCTTGCAGGAGATTGATTAAATCAGAGAACAAGTCATGACATGCCCAAGAAAGTGTCTGAAGAGACATCGGGAAGGCCTGGCATCCCCCCCTCCCTCAGTGCTCTTTGTTTAACAAAGGAAGCATCCTCTGGACAGAATGGAAGAAGCCTTGGAGAGAATCACCATATCAACATGATAAGGAAAGTACTGAGACATCTTGGAAACAGCAGGATAGCGACTGACTGGCACAAGATAGCACACGAATCAACAAGTGTCAGAATGTAATGAACAAATGTGAATCTTTTGGTAAGATTGTGAATCTGGAGTACCTAGCCAATGGGAAAACAAAAGAGGGAGTGGGCATGGAGGAGACGAGGTACAAAAGCTGCATTATTGTGTCCATAGGTGTGCTCCTGCTTGCAGGATGCCCGCCATTGCAATCAT
>NW_011127418.1:0-596 GCF_000146605.3 Meleagris gallopavo
TATCAGGAGTAGTCAGCATGGGTTCACCAAGGGGAGGTCGTGCTCGACCAACTTGGTGGCCTTCTATGATGCTGTCACATGCTGGGTGGATGGGGGAAAAGCGGTAGATGTAATCTACCTTGATTTTAGAAAGGCATTTGATACTGTCTCCCACGACATCCTTATAACAAAGCTGAGGAAGTGTGGGATAGATGAATGGACAGTGAGGTGGGTTGAGAACTGGCTGACTGGCAGAGCGCAGAGGGTCATCGTTGGTGGTGCAGAGTCTGGCTGGAGACCTGTAACCATTGGTGTCCCCCAGGGGTCTGTGCTGGGTCTTGTTCAACATCTTCATCAATGACCTTGATGAGGGGATAGTGGCCACCCTCAGCAAGTTTGCTGATGATACGAAGTTGGGAGGATTGGCTGACACGCCTGAAGGCTGTGCTGCCATTCAGCGAGACCTGGACAGGCTGGAGAGCTGGGCAGTAAGAAACCGGATGAGGTTCAACAAAAGCAAGTGTAGGGTCTTACACCTAGGGAGGAATAATTGCATGCACCAATACAGGCTGGGGGATGAGCTGCTGGAGAGGAGCTCTGCAGAGAGGGACCTGGGC
>NW_011127419.1:0-1595 GCF_000146605.3 Meleagris gallopavo
TCCACGCTTACTAACTCACACCATACTCCAGGTGTGCTCTCACCTTCATGTGATACTCACAGTTGATACTCACAGTTTACTTGGTTTACGCAAGAATTACTCATGCTTTCCTCTGACTTTTCTCCAGGTTTTACTCCCACAACTGGCTATCACACTCTATTCCAGGTGTACTCACACCTTACTTCAACATTTATTCACACTTTACTCTGGGTTTACCCATACTTTACTCCTTCTTTACTCTGACTTTTCTCCAGGTTTTACTCACACTCTCTCCTTGATGTATTCGTCGATATGGGGTCAATATGGGGCAATATGAGGCAATATGGGGTGAGAGGGGGTGATATGGGGTCACTGTGGGGCCAGAGGGGGCAATATGGGGCTGCTAGGGGGCGATCTGGAGTTTTATATGGGGTTGCTATGGGGCAGTATGGGGTGACATGGGGTCGATTGGGGGTTGATATGGGTCAAGATAGGGCGATATGAGGTCGATATGGGGTGATATGGGGTCAATATGGGGTCACTATGAGGTCAATATGGGGGTCAATATGGGGGTCCATATGGGGGCAACACGGGGCGATATGGGGTTGCTATGGTGTGACATGGGGCGATATGGGGTTGATATGGGGCGCTATGGGGTCAGTACGGGGCGCTATGGGGTGGATGTGGGTCTCTCTGAGGTCTCTCTGGATCCCCATGCTGTTCCCAGATCTCGCAGCAGGGGGCGCTCTTGGGCCGTTTGGGGGCAGCGCTGCTGAAGTCATCACGGGACGGAAGCGTCCGTGTGTGGCACCCGAGGGGCGGGGCTCCGGTGAGGGGGCGGGCCCTCATTGGATGGTGTTTGCCCCTGGAGGCGGGGCTTACGGGGAGTGGGTATGGCCCGAACGAGTGGGCGAGACTTTGTTGGATGGTGTTTACCTCTGGGGGCGGGGCTTATGGGAAGGGGCGGGGCTTAACCGAGGGGGTGGGGCCTCGTTGGGTGGTGTTTGCCCCTGGGGGCGGGGCTAAACCGGGGGGTGGGGCTTCAAACGGGCGGTGTTTGCCCCATTTGGCCACCAGTTGGCCACCAGTTGGCCACCAGTTCAACCCATTGGCCACCAGTCGCTCCCATCGGCCCCTTTGGGAAGCCAAGTGGTGGGCGGAGCTAAGAGAGCAGGCGTGGCCATACGACCGGAAGTGGGCGTTTCCCCGCAAAGCCCCGCCCCTCCACTTCCGGCAGCTCTCCCATTACCGTTGCTCCGCCCCCATCACCGCCACGGCGCCGAGGCCACACCCCTCACCCAACGCCGCACCTGGATTGGCTGTGGGTGACGAAGGGGTGCGGGTCTACATCCTGCGCTGGGACACGCCTCTTGCCTGAAGCCACGCCCCCTCGGATCCAAGCCACGCCCCTTCCTCTGTCCCCCCATCGGTGTCCAATAAATTCTTTGGCTCCGCCTCCTTGTCGTGACGTCATTGGAATCAGCCCCATAACCTACCCCGTAACCTCACATCCCACCCCATAACCCCACATCCCGCCCCATAACCCCACATCCTGCCCATAACCCCCACATGCCCCCCATAACCCCACGTCCTGCCCCATAACCCCACATCCAACC
>NW_011127420.1:0-1164 GCF_000146605.3 Meleagris gallopavo
CTTAACAAATTAAAAAAAAAAAATCTAGACAAAGGTATCTTAGTCATATATTAACAAATACAATGCAAATCAGCAAATCAGAGATTTTCCTTTTTTTTTAATTTTCTGTCGATATACATAGAATATGCAGGATAGAAGATGACATACCTTATCACATTTTAATGGATCTAGTTCATCGGTTCATCTGTGGGTAAATAAGTCAGTTTTGATGGGTGAAAACATATCCAAGAGGTTTGAGTTAGTTTTCTTGAGTTTGTGTTTCCCTCTGCTGGATTGTACTTAGAACTGCCAACTTTTTGTTCGGTTGGTTTTTGTTTGTTTTTGTTCTCACAGTCAATCTTCTAAAGTAACTGCTTCCTTGTGCTTCCAGGTGAAACATTTGAACAGTCTTCTTTAGTGGCCACATCAATAGGGCTAATCAACTTATTTTGTAAAAATATCTTTATATAAATAAATAAATAAAAGTTTGAAACAGTAAGGAAAAGACACAAAGACAATTAGAAATATTTTAAGATGAAACTAAAATATTTCCTTGAAATATTAAACATGAATAATTCCAATATAACTATCAACTGAAATAAAATTGATGTAATTGATTTTATTCTCCATGTGTCAAGTATTAGCTGGAGTTTTAGGTGAAAGTTACAACTAAAACTACAGCTAGGAAAATATGAACTGGACATGGGAAGAAGTTACTCATTGTGAAAGTAACGTAGCACAGGAGCAGGTGTCTGAAGGGGCTGTGGAATCTCCAGGCCCAGACAGTGTTCAGATTTAGCTGGTCTGGAGTAACATGCACTAGATATCAAGTTGGCCCTGCTTTAAAGTACTATATTGGACTAGAATGACTTGCCTGTTCTACTGTGTGTGATATGCAGGCTAACCGATCTGGAGAGTGGGCAGGCTGAAGAGATGAAATAACAAAACGTTCAAAGTCTCCTGCTTTAATTCAATCAGGGTAAGATAGTAATACTTTGCTAAAGCTCCAACTAATAATACTTTTTGAAAATTCATATTACTGTCTGGCATGATTAGCTAATGCGGTTTATAAAACATGTCTGAACATTTATTATGCTAAGATGCATGCTAAGGTTAAAAAAGTAATTATGCAATTACAAATGTCGCTATCTTGTAAGTCTATCTTACTAGTTCTAGAACAAGAAA
>NW_011127421.1:0-496 GCF_000146605.3 Meleagris gallopavo
GCATTTGTCCTTCACCCTCCGTTCCCCGCGACAAGGATCACCAATAATTCGAAGATTCTTAGCTCGCCACAGCTACAATCCTTTTGAGGGCCCTAATGAGGACCCAGAAAACGAGCTTCCTCTGACCGCCGGACAATACGTCTATGTCTTTGGAGATGTGGATGAGAATGGCTGGTTTCTGGGAGAGCTGACGGATGGCACAAGAGGGCTGGTCCCTTCCAGTTTGGTTACAGAGGTTTCAGACGATGAGCTGGAGACAACGATGCCTCCACAGCTTTGTGATCTCCTGCTGGATCCTGATGATTAAGTCGATGCAAAGATTCCGTAATGCAGCAGCATCCTGTCAGAATTCTTGCCTTATCCATCTGCAAGCCTACCCCTGCTCCGCTTGATGTTCAAGTGAAGCGTGAGCAGAATGTGGATGAGCTCCTCCTGGGACAATCTGAGATGACTGACAGTGCAACTGCATTGGTTTTACTGTATATTAAAAAATGTT
>NW_011127422.1:0-354 GCF_000146605.3 Meleagris gallopavo
GCCCCAAAATGACCCTAAAATGCCCCAAAATGGTCCAAAGTGGCCCCAAAATGGACCAGAAAAGTCGCAGGGCATCACTGTGGGCTGTCCCCAAATGGCCCAAAATTACCCCAAAATGGCCCCAAAGTGCCCCAAAATGGCCCCCAAATGGCCCCTAAGTGCCCCGAAATGCCCTAAAAGGCCCCAAATCGAATTGCCCCCCCCCGATCCCAGAGAGAAGGACGCGGAGCTGAACCAGAAGCGGCCGCAGGGCATCACTGTGGGCTGTCCCCAAATGGCCCCAAAGTGACCCCAAATGACCCCAAAGTGCCCCGAAATGCCCTAAAAGGCCCCAAATCGACGTGCCCCCCCCCC
>NW_011127423.1:0-357 GCF_000146605.3 Meleagris gallopavo
AATGGAGCTTAATGCTCTCCTCTTGCTTAGCTTGCTCAACTTGGGGGATTAAGGATCGTCTTGAAAAGCCACGTTCTGATCAAGCAGATCACTAGCACAGCCAAACCTCTATCTGTCCACCAGGGACGCTGGCTGTTCTCAGCCTCGTCCTGACTTGCAGGAGAACTGCCTTTGCCCTCCCTCATTCTCACTGCCTACAAAACAGCTGCCATACCCCCCGTGGTATGTACGAAGGATCGTCAACACAGAGGATAACGTGGGATGGATAAGGGAGGTATTACACACAGAACACAACCCAAAAAGACTCCCTTGCTTCCCTGCACCATCAAATGTAACATCCGTACCTGGCTTTGGCAC
>NW_011127424.1:0-546 GCF_000146605.3 Meleagris gallopavo
GTACTTGTCAGAAAAGTGCTCTTTCTGGGAGAGAGTAGCATAGTTGGTTGGAAAATGCCACCCATTTGTGAGAAAGCTGCTTTGTTTCCGGGAGAAAATAGCATTCTCTGGGGAGAAGATGTCCTGTTTTGGATGGAAAAGTAGTACTTGTGGGAGAAGCTGTCCAATGTTTGGGCCCAAGGTAGCATTACTGGGAGGTAATGTCATTTGTATTGGAGAAGGGGAGGTATTTTCCTGGGGAGAGAATGCGTTCTTTTTGGGAAGCCAACGGTGTACTTTGGGGGGAAGAAGTGGCTGTTTTGGGAGAAAAGTGTCCTAGTTTGGGGAGAAACTGACATACTGCGGGGTGTGGTGTAGTAGATTAGGGGGAATTGGGAGGTATTCCTAAGAGAACTGTCATTTCTGGGAGAAAAGGTCTTATGTGGGGGGGAAAAAGGTGAGGAATTGTGTGAGAAAAGCTGGTGTTTTCTGGGAGTAAATGCCATCTTTTGGGGGCTAGCAATGGTCTTTCTGGTGGGATGTGCCACATCTTTGTGAGGCAATCGG
>NW_011127425.1:0-438 GCF_000146605.3 Meleagris gallopavo
AAGGGAAATGAAGTCTCTGATTAAGGATCCTATTGGACTAGTAGAGCAGTTTGATCCTGGAGGGAAATGATGTCATTCTAAGCATGCTCTTCAGTAGAGAAGAACAGGGAATGATTAGGCAGGCTACCATACAGGAGTGGGAGAAAAGGCATAGGATAAATATGAGGGACATGTGAGATATAATAATAGTGGGAATTAAGGAAGCAGTACTCAAGACTCAGAACTTTACTAAAGCTTTTGACGTTCAGCAAAGTAACCATGAAACCCCGAGTGAATTTCTGGAGAGACTTGGAGACAGGAAGCAAAGGAATTCAGAGATGGATCCTGATGATTCCTGTAGTTAAAGGGGCTCTTAAAGGTCAATTTTGTGACTAAAGCCTGGCCTGATATACAAAGGAAGCTTCAGAAAGTAGAAGGGTGGAATGAACAACTATTAGA
>NW_011127426.1:0-474 GCF_000146605.3 Meleagris gallopavo
CAGGGGCTGCAGCCACCAACATACTCACGTGGGAAAGACGATGACTCGGCCTGAGGAGGTCAGGGAGGCCACCGGTGCCACCCGGGACACCAGCATGTCCAGCAGCCAGGGGACCTGCAGGGGAGGAACGGGGAGGATGCGGGACGTCCTCGTCAGGGCTGAGGCGCTGGGGACACGAGGAGCCCAAGGCGGGGAGAGCTGACAGCAGCACAGCACTCGCACGGCCCGAGCAGCCGGCCAGCTCCTGGTGAGCCGTGTGCGGGCAGCTCTGGGCTCGTGGGACTGCCCAGGCCACGCAGAAACTACAGCTTACCTTGAAAACCACTTTTTCTAGGTTCTCCTTCCCGCTGATCTTCGCCAGGAAGTCATAGTAGAACTTGATGTGCACTCCTGTTCCCTCGATGAGGAGCACTCCTATGTCCTTCAGGACAAAGGCGATGTCCTCCCCCTTCCTGAGGCAGTGGGAGACGAGGG
>NW_011127427.1:0-846 GCF_000146605.3 Meleagris gallopavo
GCAACTGAAAGCAAAGCCAACAAACATACTCTGAACAGGAAAGGAATGCTTGCAGCAAGGAACAAGATCACGCAAAGAAAGCAGCCGGAAAGACAAAGAATACACAAATAGGAAACAAAGACAATGCAAAGCAAAACAAAAAAACTCACTACAGAAAAAAATAAAAATAAAAAGACAAAACAAAACAAGGAATAGAAAAATGAAGCAAAGCCAAGCGAGGATGAGAAATACAAGAGGAAAGCCAATGAATACAATACACTAGCATGGCAAAGCAAAGAATCCTAGCAAAGTAAAGAGAGAACAAAGCTCACCAGTGCTTAAACAATGGAAAGAAAGAACCAAAATTTAACAGCAATGCAAGGCCCCGATACCAACAATAACCAAAGAGCAAACCAAAGCCAGGAAAAACTAGCAAAAGGAAAGAAAGAGTAAGTAATAAAAAGCCAAGGAGAGCAAAGCAAAATCACTTGAAAATCCTCACAAACAGAGGGGAATACGCTCAGGAAAAGGAAAAAGCAGTTCCAAGAATAGAAACAAAAGGGAAAATAAAACAACCCTGGAAAAAACAATGCATTGCAATGCAGAAGGAGCAGGAAACCAAGGCAGAAACCACAGAAAAACAACATGGAAAACAAACCGAGGAAACCAACATCAACCCATGCAGCAGCAGCAGCCTCTGCAGCAACATGAAAATGCAAAAAAATACTAGGTCATGGCAAAGCACAGAGTGACCGACCGAGTGTGCAGGAGGCCAAAATCTTGGCATCCGTGCCCGGGAGGAGGAAAGGGTAGCTACTGGGCATGCTGCTGCCTCCACCACACATGCACCTGCAGGGTCGCCAGCCC
>NW_011127428.1:0-655 GCF_000146605.3 Meleagris gallopavo
CATGCACGAGCATGGAGAAGCTGATTTCCTCTTGATTCACTCTTGATTTTTCAGTGCATAGTAGTCAGATGGAAGAGAAAATGGAGTCCAAATGTCCTGATTTGAGAACACAGCTGTTCTGGGTTCTAGCAAACGAAGAGAAAATGGAGAAACAGACACTCCCAGAACTCTTTTGTGAGCACTTGTCTCAGGAAGGATGTATCATAACAAGCCCAAAACTAATGGAAGAAGAAATAGGCTTTCTAGCTGTGTCTTCATCCTTGGCATAACTGATTCTGTCTTTAGACGTGGTTTTGAAGCACTGACACATTTTACAACAGATTAGTAGATAAGTGACCAAAATGTTGAATGTAAATGGAAAAAAAGTCATGTCAAAAAAAAAAATACGAATAATAAAAATGTTTCAAAAGGTTAAAGGTGTGGATTGAAAAAGTCTCAGCCAAAAATATTTCTGAGGAATGTTTAACTTTATTTATGTATTTCTTTTCCTTCCCAAGAAAGCACGATCTCACTTCTTCAGCAAAACTGATGTGTCCTTATCTTGCTGGAGAAAGGGCCTCTTACCATGGCACAAAGCTGCCAGAGTTTCCCAGGATGCATGAACAACATTTCTCCACTTTCCAGTCTTTCCTACTTTAGCACTTTGGAGTTAATG
>NW_011127429.1:0-394 GCF_000146605.3 Meleagris gallopavo
CTGAAGGCAGCCCAGAGGCAACATCTCCTTGGTCTGACTGCGTGGTGCCTGAGCAAGAGGGTGATCTGAACTGGATGCAGAAGAGTCATCTTCATTTCTCTGTCATTTTAATTCAGATCACTCCATTGGGTGACCATTCTGCTGGTTTCTTAAAGTTTGGATCGAGGAGGTGACCCCTCCCTTTGCTTATGATGAAAGCACAGAAGTGCTGCAGGCACTCAGCAAGGTTGCAATCATTGCTGGGGTGGGAGCGTTTGTCCCACAGCTGGTGAGCAGAGCTGGTGCTGTGGTGAGCGTGCCGCATGTGGACACAGAGCTTTGGGCCTCCTTGGAACAGATCACCCTGTGAGAGCCCATCAGAAGCACTGCTGTGGTGTGTGCGTGAGCTGGGCAC
>NW_011127430.1:0-405 GCF_000146605.3 Meleagris gallopavo
AAAAAAAATTTAAAAATTATATTTCATAATTCACCCAACACATGAGCAATTTCTGGATTCAAACAGTTCTGTTTACTCTTCATAAAGTTTTGAATGGGTTTGTGGCCTGTCTCGAATAGGTGTATACATTAATTAGCTAATGTGCATTGCAACACTCCCTAGGACAGGATTCATTCCAGTTTAGAGTCCAGTGAACTGTTTTGTGTCATAATGTTGTTTCACTTAATTTTCAGTCTGTTTTTCTCTCCTTGATAATTTACAGTAATTCAGTTCTCATTCCACGTCATCAATTAATAGTAAAAACTGAAAAAATAAAAAATAAAAAATCACTGTCCTAATAGTGAACATGAAGATTAATCTCCTCTCTTTTAATGGCATTCTAGAGAGAAGGGAAGAAAGAGAGAG
>NW_011127431.1:0-325 GCF_000146605.3 Meleagris gallopavo
AAAGAAGGGTGGCCAGCAAGGACAGGGAGGTGATTGTCCCCCTCTACTCTGCTCTCGTGAGGCCCCATCTGCAGTACTGTATCCAGGTCTGGAGCCCCCAGTACAAGAAAGACAGGGAGCTGTTGGAGAGGGTCCAGAGGAGGGCCATGAAGGTGATCAGGGGACTGGAGCACCTCCCCTATGAGGATAGGCTGAGGGAGCTGGGTTTGTTCAGCCTGGAGAAAAGAAGGCTGTGAGGTGACCTCATTGCAGCCTTTCAGTACCTAAAGGGAGCCTACAAACAGGAGGTGAATCAACTCTTTGAAAGGGCAGATAATGGCAGGAC
>NW_011127432.1:0-518 GCF_000146605.3 Meleagris gallopavo
CTCGGCATCGGAATTGCACTGCTTCGCTCTCATGCGTAGAAAGCGGCACTCGCGCTGAACCGCTCCGGAGAGTTTGCCGACGCTGGTCGAGAAATCGCGCTTCTCCCCGAGTGCCGCTTTCAGCCGTCAGCAGCGCTCTCGTGTTTCTCACTTGCCGAGAACGGGCGACTTGTGCCTGCTGCTTTTCTCCGACGCGCGAGCGGTCTCGTGTCCGCACGTCGGAGAGGAGCGGTTTGCACTTCGCCTTCGGGTACATGCAGAATGCACTAGGCCTAGCTGTGAATACGACGTCTCTGCCTTCATTTCGAGCGGCAATTCTTTTTTGGTGTTGTTCTCCATGGCTACGCTTGTGCATGCTCGGAGGAAAAGAGTGGAGAGCAAAACCCTCTCTAATAAGGCTGTTGGAAGTTCGGGGAGCGACATTTTGTTTCGCTCCCAGGGAGAGAGAGCGTGACAGAAAGTGGGGAGCGATTCCTTTCTGGCCTGCGGAGAAAAACCTCCCTACGGAGGTAGTGCAG
>NW_011127433.1:0-536 GCF_000146605.3 Meleagris gallopavo
ACACATCTGCCCGATGGGCTCAGCTGAGCCACACAACGGTGCCGTTCCTTCCTGGTCAGGCAGGCAGACACGAGGTGTTCAAAGCCATCTGACGGCTGTCCTTGCCTGCACTGCCTGCACCTGGAAACATGGGGGTTTTCCAGAGTTCAGGACACGCGTCTGAAACAAATTCTGGTTCTCCTCTCAGCAGAGCTGTTGGACAGACCTGTTGGCTCTAGATAGTAAATGTGGCAGTGAGATGAGGCCAATGATGTAAGAGTAAGAGATGCTTTAGAATGCCTTCTATGGCTGCGCAGTTCCTCAGAAGCAGTGACACCTGCCAGCTTCATCCAAGCTGTCCCTTAGATGCTGTGCTGTACAGCTGTGGAGCCACAGTGCTCCACAACAGCTATAATGTGTCCTGAATTAAAAAAAAAAAAAAAAAGACAGGTGCCTGCATCAGATGTCCGTGGCTGCAGAGGCTCTTCCAGAAGAAGAAGAAGGCAGCAGAACCTTATGCTCACACTGCAGTACAAATGCTACAGGAGCAGAAACAA
>NW_011127434.1:0-322 GCF_000146605.3 Meleagris gallopavo
TTTCATTCCTTCCGGGGGATCCTGAAGGCTCAAAGACTCACGGGGAGAAATACAGATGTTTCAGAGGTACCAAGAGGGGAAGGTCTGCCCTCCAGGGCAAAATACAGGCCGTGTTTCTATCCTGGGTCAACAGTTCCGCTTGTACAGGGGCACGTCCTGGCCGCCTGTACCACATTTTCCGGCCGGATGGTTGCGGCTGCATCATAATATCAGGCAGCAAAGGAGGTGTCCTGATCTGCCATAGGGACATGAGGGGAGTCCCTTTAGCAATGAAAATCGGAGTGTTGACCACCGCGCCAGTAGGCCACGTACGTACCTATTA
>NW_011127435.1:0-386 GCF_000146605.3 Meleagris gallopavo
ATTGTTAAGGAAATGGACGATGCTGTTAGAACATAACTGTTGTTAGAACAAAGTATTTCTGGTGTGATCTGAAGCATTTTGTAACTCTTGTGAGCAATTTCCCTTCCAGCATTGTCTTGTGCTGAAAATTCTCCAATAATAACATGGTACTAGTTACTGGTTGTAGAAATAACTACACTCCTAATAATTAAACAGTCTTCAAGCAGCTTGCATTTGGGTGTTCTTAATTGTGCAGTATAACTCCAAGTGATTTGTAAAGAGAAGATGTTTCCTAGAGGAAGCTGAACGTACTAAGTATGCCTTTGGGCTGTATCTACGCAGTCCCAAATACAAAGTGCTCGTGGAACATGTACTGTAACCATAGTTCTGTAACTGCTCTTCCCAGC
>NW_011127436.1:0-338 GCF_000146605.3 Meleagris gallopavo
GATTTCATTTTGCAGCCTGATGGAGTTGAAGGATTGCCTGGGCTCCTCCAGTCAGTGGTGTGAGATGTGTCCAGCAGGTAATGAACATCATGCACCCCATGTTGGTGCGCTGCTTGTATGCAGGTAGGTTTGCGATGTGATCCGACTCCCCCATGCTGACCATCCACAGCTAGATAAAGTTGCTCAGAGTCTGACCCATGCTCACCTTGAAAGGCAACCTGTGCCACTGCATCAGCACCCTCACTGTACAAGACATTTTCCTTAGATTTCACCTCCATTTTCCCTTGTTCTTTCCTTTAGGTATTGAAAGGCTGTTACCAGGTTCCCTTGGAGCCTTC
>NW_011127437.1:0-1314 GCF_000146605.3 Meleagris gallopavo
TGAGAATCAGGACAGCAGGTCGTGGTGGGATAGGGACAGAAAACAGTCACTCATTGAAACAGCAGACTGGAGAGAAGGAAAAAAAGCTTTTCAAGCACTGAACAGATTGCCCAGAGAGAGCACGCAGCCTCCTCCTTGGGAGAGGGTGAGGATGAAAAGGGAAAAAGCTCTGAGAAACTTGGTCTCAGGATGCTCGGAGCAGCAGGTTCAGGCACAAAATCTCTACAAGTCACCTCCATTCCAAGTGACTGTCTGAGCCCATGAATCCATCAGCTTCTCAGCTGGAAGCCAGTTCCTTCCAAAAAAGAATAGACAACGCTTTCTTTTTCAGAGGGGAAAGGTTCTGCAGATACAGGCATTTCGTAAGATGCCCAGGAAAATGCTTGTGCCGTAATCATTTGCTTTACTCAGCGATATCAGCAACTTCAGAAATGCAAAGTTCTAACCTATTTGTGTAGAAATACTCAAACCTTCCAGTACCTAACCTGTGCTTAAAGCCTTCAGTGACAGAAAACCCACTGGATGGAGCCAGAGGCATGCATCTCACCCCATACCCTCTGTACATCCACCATTTGTTTAAAGGATCACTCCTCCTTGAGGCACAAAACTACAGCAGTTTACACAACGGGCTGACACACAAGGGCTCTCTCTAGATACAAACTGCAACAGAGGGCATAAGGACAGTGTAAAACCAACACTCATATCAGATCTGTGTCTCTGCTCTGCTCCCAGTAGGAGCATGATGTTTTACTCCCCTTTCAGAGGAAGATCCTTCTTCAACGATAACAAAATCCAGCTTAACTGCAGAACATAGGATAGAATAGTAATAATTATCTGACATTGTCTGTAGTGAAAGAATTCTAAGCACGAGATAATGAAGGGTGTCTGAGTTTCAGCTGGGCTGGAATTGTTTTCTTCAGTGTCTGATATGGTACTACAGGTTTTTTGTTCTAGATTGCACACTGATGCTTGGAGTTACTGCTAGGCAGTGCTGTACAGAGCCAAAGTCATTCTCAGCTGAGAGCCCAAGGAAGTGAGAGGGAACAGAATTAGAACAGCTGACTGAAACTGGCCAAAGGGATATTCCCTACCATATGACATACTGGGGAAGGAGTTGTGAAGGGGGTGGAAGTTCATGTCAATCTCTTCCACTACTAGGAGGCTAACTGCACATTGACTGCTGGGTGGTGAGCAATTGCTTTTGCAACTCATCATAACTGTTATCCTTTTCCTTTCCTCTATCTCAGTAAATAATTTTATCTCAACCCATGAGTTCTACTTTGTGTTGTTTCTTCCCCTCTTCAATTCTCTCCT
>NW_011127438.1:0-560 GCF_000146605.3 Meleagris gallopavo
GATTTCCTCAAACACACAGCTGGGTGTTTTTCTATGACCTCGCTTGCCTTGGGATTCTGCAATATCTTTCACGTCTGACAGACGGAGGCACTGAGAACAACAAGAGCCGTGTCTGTGCTCACCATGGACTCACCTCAGCAGCAGCAGCAGCTCTCACAGAAGCCTTCTTCAGTTGCACTCTTCTCTCTTTTCATTGTCTTCTTGCTATAAAGCAAGAATAAAACGGAATTCATTTTGTCAGCAGCAAAACTGCAGAAACAGGGGTACCATACAAACAGATGGCAGAAAACAGACAAAGGAAATTGGAAGCCTCTCAGTGAATGACAGTTCCAGTGGAAAGGTGCAGAAGACCAGCATGGAGTTAACAGAAAGAGGCTGGGTCACACACTGTGGCACCTCACTGCCTTTTGCACTTGGTAGCCTTCAACTCTTTTCCCCTCTCCGTAGAGAGAAGGAAAAAGCAAAGCAAACCTCTGCAACTTCAGTGTGCTTGATAAGGGCAGCACCTACCCTACAGGGCGGGTACCACAGCACCTGCTTACCTCTTAGCTTGGAGCTCC
>NW_011127439.1:0-461 GCF_000146605.3 Meleagris gallopavo
TGGTAACAGCCTTTCAATACCTAAAGGAAAGAACAAGGGAAAATGGAGGTGAAATCTAAGGAAAATGTCTTGTACAGTGAGGGTGCTGAGGCAGTGGCACAGGTTGCCAGAGACATGGTGGATGTGCTGGCCCTTTCAAGGTGAGCCTGGCTCAGACTCTGAGCAACTTGATCTAGCTGTGGATGGTCAGCATGGGGGAGTCGGATCACATCGCAAACCTACCTGCATACAAGCAGCGCACCAACATGGGGTGCATGATGTTCATTACCTGCTGGACACATCTCACACCACTGACTGGAGGAGCCCAGGCAATCCTTCAACTCCATCAGGCTGCAAAATGAAATCAGAAGAGACGCAGAATGTAATTTAAAACACAACAAGGATGCACACAATGACCCTTAAAAAACACCGCATGGATGCAATTAGCACATGAATTACAGCCATCCAGCTTGAGATCCTCC
>NW_011127440.1:0-320 GCF_000146605.3 Meleagris gallopavo
CAGGTCGAGGGAGGTGATCCTCCCCCTCTACTCTGCCCTGGTAAGGCCTCATCTGGAGTACTGTGTCCAGTTCTGGGCTCCCCAGTACAAAAAAAGACAGGGATCTCTTGGAAAGAGTCCAGCAGAGGGCCACAAAGACGGTGAAGGGCCTGGAGCATCTACCCTATGAAGAAAGGCTAAGTGAGCTGGGTCTGTTTAGCCTTGAGAAAAGACGACTGAGAGGGGACCTGATCCAGGTTTATAAATATCTGAGGTGTGGCGGCCATAGCGGTGAGGCCAGTCTCTTTTCAGTGGTACGTGGAGACAGGACGAGGGGAAAC
>NW_011127441.1:0-645 GCF_000146605.3 Meleagris gallopavo
TTTCAATACCTTAAGGGACCTACAAACAGGAGGGGAATCAACTCTGTGAAAGGGTAGAACAGCAGGACAAGGGGAAATGGTTTGAAGTTGAGGGAAGGAAGATGTAGGTTGGATGTCAGGGGGAAGTTCTTCGCAGAGAGAGCGGTGAGGTGCTGGAACAGCTGCCAGAGAGGCTGTGGATGCCCCGTCCATCCCTGGAGGTGTTCAGGGCCAGGCTGGATGGGGCCCTGGGCAGCCTGGGCTGGTATGAAATGGTTTGTGGCCATGCCTGTGGCGGGGGGGCTGGAGATTTGTGATCCTGGAGGTCCCTTCCAACCCGGGCCATTCTGTGATTCTGTGCCTCCACAGTGACAGTGACAGTGAGAACTTCGGGGACAGGCGGTTGTCCCGGTGGTGGCACTGCCGGCGGTTGTCCCGGTGTCACCCGGTGGCCCTGGGGGGGAGTTGTTTCCGTAGGGCTCTGGATGGGAATTTGATGAGAACCATCCATTTCCGAAAGGAAATGGGGAAAGAAAGACAACAAAATGGACATAGTATTGATTTGAATGGAAACAGACATTTTGGGGGTGATCCCAGGGGGACAAAGCAGAGCGAGAACGTGTCACTATGTGAGGTTGTCCTCAAAATCCCCATTGGAGACCTCTG
>NW_011127442.1:0-599 GCF_000146605.3 Meleagris gallopavo
GTAGCTCATGTCACCTTTCAAGGTGAGCCTGGCTCAGACTCTGAGCAACTTGATCTAGCTGTGGATGGTCAGCATAGGGGAGTCGGATCACATCGCAAACCTACCTGCATACAAGCAGCGCACCAACATGGGGTGCATCGTGTTCATTACCTGCTGGACACATCTCACACCACTGACTGGAGGAGCCCAGGCAATCCTTCAACTCCATCAGGCTGCAAAATGAAATCAGAAGAGACGCAGAACATCATTTAAAACACAACAAGGATGCACACAATGCCCTTAAAAAAACACCCACCGCAATGGATGCAATTAGCACATAGCCCTATTAAATGACAGCCATCCAGCTTGAGATCCTCCAGAAAAGCAGAGCTCACAGCTCTGAAAGAAAGCAGGAATCACTCACCCCATTCTAAGGGCTCACCCCACACCCCAAAGGAAGCAAGTCTCCAGATTCACATGCTGCTCTTACACCTAGCAGCCCTTCAGTGCACTTGCCATCCCCCAAAAAGCAAGATCACAGCCCTGAAAGAAAAAAAGAACCACTTACCCCATTCCAAAGGACCAATACTCCCCACACTCTCAAGTGAAGGAAGCAGCTT
>NW_011127443.1:0-526 GCF_000146605.3 Meleagris gallopavo
ACATTTCATTCCTTCCGGTGATCCTGAAGGCTCAAAGACTCACGGGGAGAAATACAGATGTTTCAGAGGTACCAAGAGGGGAAGGTCTGCCCTCCAGGGCAACATACAGGCCGTGTTTCTATCCTGGGTCAACACTTCCACTTGTACAGGGCCACGTCCTGGCAGCCTGTACCACACTTTCTGGCTGGATGTTTGCGGCTGCATAATAATATCAGGCACCAAAGGGGGTGTCCTGATCTGCCACAGGGACACGATGGGAGTCCCTTTAGCAATGAAAATCGGAGTGTTGACCACAACATCAGTAGGCCATGTACCTATTACTGGAGGGACTACTGAGCCTCCGCCTCCAACAATCTCCCCCAAGGTGCAAGTAGGCCACAACACTTGGGTCCTACCTGCACCTTCCATGGCCCATTTTATTCTGTGGTGCCAGGATCTAAATTCTCAGGGGCAGGGAGCAGAAGATTATTTCATTACCAATCTGGGGTCTTACCTGATGATCAGTGCCTGTAATTTGGATCCTAAG
>NW_011127444.1:0-835 GCF_000146605.3 Meleagris gallopavo
AACATCCCCGTTTTCCTGTATCACCCACCAAGTGGACCCAGGTCCCTGGGCAAAAACAGTTCCACGAAGAGGTTTGTCCTTCTCAGAGGCTGGAATAACCCAAACTGCCTTTCCCAACATATTCTTTACATGTATAACAGGGACTTTATCTCCCTCTACGGTATGTAGGGAGCTGGACTGGGTTGGACCACCACGATTGATAGATCCTCTGGTATTGACTAACCAGGTGGCTTCTGCCAAATGCTTCTCCCAGTGCTTAAATGTACTGCCTCCCATTGCTTTCAGCATAGTTTTTAACAACCCATTGTATCGTTCAATCTTACCTGAGGCTGCTGCATGGTAGGGAATATGGTAAATCCACTCAATACCATGACCTTTAGCCCAGGTATCTGCAAGAGAATTTTTTAAAATGAGTCCCATTATCTGACTCAATTCTTTCTGGGGTACCGATGTCGCCACAGGACTTGTGTCTCAAGACCTAATATGGTATTTCGGGCGGTAGCGTGGGGTACTGCATAGGTTTCAAGCCACCCAGTTGTTGCCTCCACCATGGTGAGCACATAACGCTTACCATTACGAGATCGTGGCAAGGTGATATAATCAACCTGCCATGCCTCCCCATATTTGTACTTTTTGCCATCACCCTTCCTCCCAGAGAGGTTTCATTCTCTTGGCTTGTTTAATTGTGGCACATGTGTCACAGTCATGAATGATTTGTGCAATAGCATCCATAGTTAAATCCACCCCTCGGTCTCTAGCCCACTTATATGTCGCATCTCTCCCTTGATGGCCTGAGGTCTCATGGGCCCATCGGGCTAGAAATAATTCACCCTTG
>NW_011127446.1:0-548 GCF_000146605.3 Meleagris gallopavo
GGTAGCGTGGGGTACTGCATAGGTTTCAAGCCACCCAGTTGTTGCCTCCACCATGGTGAGCACATAACGCTTACCATTACGAGATCGTGGCAAGGTGATATAATCAACCTGCCATGCCTCCCCATATTTGTACTTTTGCCATCGCCCTTCCTCCCAGAGAGGTTTCATTCTCTTGGCTTGTTTAATTGTGGCACACGTGTCACAGTCGTGAATGTTTTGCGCAATAGCATCCATAGTTAAATCCACCCCTCGGTCTCTAGCCCACTTATATGTTGCATCTCTCCCTTGATGGCCTGAGGTCTCATGGGCCCATCGGGCTAGAAATAATTCACCCTTGTTCTGCCAGTCCAGATGTATTTGGGCCACCTCAATTCTGGCAGCTCTGTCTACCTGATGGTTATTTTGCTGCTCTTCAGTAGCCCTATTCTTGGGC
The DNA here is from genome assembly GCF_000146605.3 of Meleagris gallopavo. Lineage (NCBI taxonomy): Eukaryota > Metazoa > Chordata > Aves > Galliformes > Phasianidae > Meleagris > Meleagris gallopavo. The sequence goes on from NW_011127446.1 coordinate 434, forward strand.
ACGTGGGCATCTACGTGACGCACCTTTATAACCATATTCTTTATTCGGGCAGCAATATCTTTCCACAGGTCAGCAGCCCAAATAGGTTTACCCTTTCTTTGCCAGTTGTTTTGCT
>NW_011127447.1:0-588 GCF_000146605.3 Meleagris gallopavo
TAAGAGTAGAAAAACAGGTGATGATCATTACTATAACGGCTGATCAGTGGCAATATTGCACCAACCAAGACTCATTAATTCCCATTCATCATCTTGTTCTCCAACTGGAGAACCAAGGAGTAATCAGCAAGTACTGATCACCCTTCAATAGCTCCATACGGCCAGTGCAAAGTCCAGTGGAGACGGAAGGTTAACAGTGGACTACTGTGGCCTTGAATGAAGTCACACAACCACTGAACAGACAGGTGGTATGCCACAGCTGACATAGCCAATGCATTTTTCTCCATCCCTCTGATAGCAGAGTGCAGGCCACAGTTTGCTTTTACTTAAAGGAGCATCTAGCACATCTGGAATTGACTGCTCCAGGGGTGGAAACACAGCCGTACCATTTGTCATGGGCTGATCCAGACTGCACTGGAATAGGGGGGAAGCTCCTGAACACCTGCAATACATCAATGACATTACTGTGTGGGGCAACACAGCAGAGGAATTTTTTGAGAAAGGGAAGAAAATAATCCAAATCCTTCTGTCAGCTGGTTTTCCATTAAAGGAAGACACTCTATATTGGAACATTTAGCCAGATGAGTC
>NW_011127448.1:0-679 GCF_000146605.3 Meleagris gallopavo
TAACAGGGCTTATTTTGTCTAGCCTCGTTGACAGAGTTGAAAAAAAGCTAATTGGTTTGAAAATGAGTTTAGACAAAGCATTGCAGAATATTTGACATTTACAAAATACTAAGTTGGGTGCCAAACCCTAAGTTTTTAACAGGAGTCACCTGCTCTCGCTATGGAAGATTCTTGCTATGAGGAAGCTTGTTCCCATAGGAACGCAGTCATGCTGGTATAATGGAGATGGCTAAAGCGTTTCCAAAAACAGCCAGCAGAATAGTTCTGCTGCATATTCTTGCAGCTGCTCTAGTTTGAGCGTATGTATTATGTTGTATTAGATCCAGTTGAAATTACATCCCTGCAGGGAAAACAAAATATCCTTCTATCTATAAACATGCATATGTATACTTTACATATATACATTATATATATATATATGTATGTGTGTGTGTGTGTGCACAAAATATAATTTCCCTCAGCGTATATCTGAACATTAACTTTCTCCCAGAAAGAAAATCTGGCAACAAAAAAACAGGCATTGCAGTAAATTAGAACTAAACCAGTGATCTGAACTTTGGAAGAGGGAATTACCAGTGTGTCAAGATTACAAAAACAAAAAGAACTGTAGATACACCAAATATGTAACAAAAAAGTCATTCTAGCAGAGCTGTTCTGTTTTGCCACACTGCCATATCTT
>NW_011127449.1:0-514 GCF_000146605.3 Meleagris gallopavo
GCCTCCTCTGATCGCACCTGTAAAGCATAAGCAAAGCCACACCGTGTCTTCCCTCGAGTGCCGCCATTGCTACACAGACTGCTATCGCTGCACAGATACCAACTGCCATCGGCAGCCTGACCACAGCATGAGGGGCCGGGCCCAGGCGGCCCACAGGGGCCGAAGCCAGAGGGGCCTCCTTAGGGCCAGCCCACAAACTCTGAAGGGCAACCCTTAACCCAAAAGGGCACACACAGGCAGGAGCAGACACAGCTTGAAGTTACCCAAGAAACACAAAGGACCCCACCCAGTAAATAACCACAGAAATACTTACCCCTATCTGAGGAACAGGGCACACAAAGCAGCACACAGGAGCACAGCTCCTGCCCTGGGGCAGCCAGCCCTTCCACGAAGCTGAGGAGGGGTGGAGCCAGGCTGCACCCTTGGTCATGCCACTGCATTGCTTCCACCTGCTCTGCACAGCAGAACCAGGTTTGTTGGAGATTGAAGCCTGAGAAGGTAAAAAAAAAAAACC
>NW_011127450.1:0-547 GCF_000146605.3 Meleagris gallopavo
GTGCTTTGGGCTCAAGATATTTAAGGATAGCCGTAGCCTTTCTGTCCTTTTAGAGATGAAGAAACACAAGGAAAGCTGAGTGGCCCTCGGCAATGGCTCTTAAAGTGTGAAAGAAGGACAAAGCTGTCAAAGTCCTGACCTTTCTCTGGGAAATTTCTCCTAGAGCAAGAAAAGCTCCTGTGTTGCCCCCCACCTCCCCTTCTTGAAGGCAGTAGCTCCTCTAGGAAGAATCAACATGGTGCAGACAATCGTTGCCCTAAATCCCCAGCCCTTCCTTGTGTTTAGGCTGGTGCCATTTATTAGGGGCAAAAAATAAGCACCTTTATGATGCTTATAATCCTCCTGCTGTATCAGTCCTGGATGCCTTGGCAGTGATGCAGAGTTCTCAGTACGGAGGATGCTGAAGACCTGGAGAGGTGTCACGGGAGCGAACAAGCTGCAATGCAGGTAAGAACTGCTCAAAACCCACGTGGGTATGGAATGGGACTTTTTGCTCTCAGCTGCTGCAGCCTGTCCTTGTGCCCCACACAGTCATCCCCTTCGTGCC
>NW_011127451.1:0-978 GCF_000146605.3 Meleagris gallopavo
GCCTATTGGGCAGGTGGTCTCAGCCCTTTAGAAAGGGGAGGCCCTCTTGCTATTACTGGAACAGTTGATCAGTTAGTAGAGAGTGTTCCAAAAGCTGCTGATCTCCAAATGATGTATGATAGAAAGCTGCGGCCACACCATGAATCACCTGTGATGATGCCTGTTGATCCCGAGAGAATGCCTGCTTTAACTGGGGGGCTTCCAGAATCGTTGAAACCCACAGGCACACAGCTGCGAGGAAAGATACAGGCTATGTCTCAGGGAGAAAGAAGCCGGGCAGTGTTAGAAGAAACTGTAACCTCTAACCATCCGCAGTCAGGATACAAAGGATGGACGTGGGGGGAGGTTGCCCAAGAGTCAATTAACTATGGGAGAAAATATGGTTTCTTCCAGCGGTTTCTTCCGCCAGGAAATTGGAGCCAAGGGAAGTGAGGCTTGCAGCGGTCAGCCTTGCCCCAGGCCACCTAGGCCAAAGCTCAGTGGGACTGGGAGGGCCTCACTGTCAGTAAAAACAGGTAGGCAAAAATATTGCTGATAAGCGTAATTGTCGCTGGACACTGGGCTGGCACAAGGGTGTTCACGAGATCTGATGAATGGATTAGCCACTGTCAGGCTAGAGACTTTAGTTAACCGGTGGCCAGAGCAGAAGCTCAAGAATCTCGAGGAAAGCAAAAGCCCAGGCCCGAGGGCCTCTCCCGAGGAGCCTGAGCGGCTATCCAAGCCATTGGAAACCTGATGTGTTCGCCCCTCCCAAGTGAGCGGGGTGGGGGCGGTGAAGGGTGGATGCATTAGAAAGCTCACAACAAAGGGAAACACAGAGATCCTCGATTTAACACCTTCTGTCCAAAGGCCTCACCACTCTTGCCAGTTATCCCTGCGAGTCACGGTTCAGTGGCTGAGAAGCCAGGGAAACCCTCTTATCTCCCTGGCCGGACCGCGTCCATTGACTCAGCTAACCTGAGGCCAGTTTCCCAACCC
>NW_011127452.1:0-747 GCF_000146605.3 Meleagris gallopavo
TACCCTTCCCAAGAGTTGGTTCCCCTCCAGTTTGTAGACTCCCTTTTGGTACTGAAAGGCTGCAATGAGGTCACCCAGCAGCCTTCTTTTCTCCAGGCTGAACAAGCCCAGCTCCCTCAGCCTGTCTTCGTAGGGGAGGTGCTCCAGTCCCCTGATCATCTTCGTGGCTCTCCTCTGGACCCTCTCCAACAGCTCCCTGTCCTTCCTGTACTGGGGGCTCCAGACCTGGACGCAGTACTCCAGGTGGGGCCTCACAAGAGCAGAGTAGAGGGGGACAATCACCTCCCTGTCCCTGCTGGCCACCCCTCTTCTGATGGAAAGCCTCCCTCCCAACTCAGCAGACCACCTCACCTATTGGCTTCCTCCTTGACAACTAACCTAGCCATGGCCTCCACCACAAAGAAAGCTCTTGCCAAAAAGAATGCAGCTACCCAAACTGAGCGCCTACCCAGAGGAATACAGCTGTTCAGGTCTCGGGCCGCAGCGAGTGCCTGAGCCTGCTGCTGCCATCGGAGGGCGGCACAGATACCGGCTGCATGAGGTGAGAGCAGGTGGATGGATGGTGTGCTCAGCCTGAGTCTAAGAGCCTGAGACTAAGGGGAATGCCAGGGAATTGCAATCATAGAATGGTTTTGGGGCTGGAAGGGACCTTTCAGATCATCTAGTTCCAACTGAAAGGTGAGAAGGGCCCCATAAGTGAAAGTAAAATGGAAAAGGCTTCACAGTGACTGAGAATAAGGGAATGAA
>NW_011127453.1:0-653 GCF_000146605.3 Meleagris gallopavo
CATGCCCTGTGCCTCAGAGCAGCCCCGGCAGCAGACAAGCTCAGCCTCGTCCCACTCTGGGTTGCGGTGAAGTGTTACCGTTTGGTGCGATTGGTGAGTGCTGAGTTACCCTTTGGGGTTAGGCTGGAGGCTCGAGGCTTCCCAGATTGGGTTGTGCTTAAGGGTTACGTGCCAAGCGTTATGCATTCGGGTCAGGTTTCAAGGTTACCCTTTTGGGTGAGGGCGAAGCGTGAAGGCAAACGGTTCTGCTTTGTGTTACTGGTTTCTCTCTGGGGTTAGGCTTCAGTGTTACCAGTTTGGGTTAAGGGTTGTGCCGTTACGGAAGGGTAAAGGGCTACCATGTTGGATAAGGGGTAAGAGTTACGGGTTCCCATTTGTGGTTTGGTTTAATGGTTGCCCTTTTGGATTCGGATTAGGCTTTTAGGATTCAGGGGATACCCTTCTGCATTAGGCTCAAGATTTACCTTTCTTGGATGTGGCTAGTGGTTACCATGTTGTGTTAGCGATAAGTGTGAAGGGTCACTTGTGTGTTATGAGTAAGAGTTGCCAATTCAGAGAAATCCGTAGGAATATTCGTAAGGAAAAAAAATACGGAAAGAAGAACTGCAAAGAAGAAATCGAGAAAAGTCGAAGAAAACATTGGAAAGCAGTCA
>NW_011127454.1:0-485 GCF_000146605.3 Meleagris gallopavo
AAAAATGAAAGCCATACAGAGCTTACACAGACAAATCGAGGTGATTGCTCTTGAGGAAGGACCTTGCACAGAGAAATGCCCTTTTGGTGCATGTTGCCAACCTCTCACTCGGCCATGTAGACCAATAGTAGTATGGAGGTTGGAGATCTTCCTGCTCTGGATTGGTTCCTTTTGTTGTCTCTTGGTGGGCTGTTTTCTCCAATCTTCAGGCCTGTAAGATCTGCCAATGCTTGCAGAGTCTCAATTTAGTCTGTCTTTCTTCCTTATCTTGCAGTTAGAGTAAGCTGTGTGGCCTTCCTTACTTGCAGCTGAGTGAAAGTCCAGCAGTCTGTGTCCTTAGGCTTCAGCAAATTTAACTGCATCTTCTAGGCAAGTTTCTTTGCAAGATTATTCTATTCAAGTAGCACAGCAACTTAGAGAACAAGAAGAGCCTTATGAATATGGAATCATAGAATAGAATCATAGAATGGTATGGAGTGGAAGAG
>NW_011127455.1:0-436 GCF_000146605.3 Meleagris gallopavo
TGAATAGTGCTGTTTTCATGGGAGATGTGCCAGAATGTAGCTGATGGACTATTTGCTGGGCCTTTCTACCACCCGAAATGTTACTGATATGATGGTAGTTCAGAAAGACTGTGCTGTGGATTTGTTTCCTGGACTCACATGAGAAGGATGGCTGTGGAGATGTTGGTCTTGGGGCAGGGGTTGTTAGAAGCTTTTGAGAGTGGCCTCTAATCGCTGACCATGAAAAGGAATTGTAAGGCTCTGCGTGCTCAGGTGGGAGCAGAGCGAGGCCAGCAGGGAAGGCTTTTGAAAAATCCCTGTAATCAGTCCAACATAAAAAGATGTTTCTTCTCAGCTAGCTCATAAAATACCTGAAAATTATCAGCAGCCAAGGAGGCGGCTCAGGTGTGCTTGTGAAGTTCAGGTGTGCTTTGTGGATCAGGCTTTTGCTTTTTAG
>NW_011127456.1:0-772 GCF_000146605.3 Meleagris gallopavo
AGAGCAAGGCCCAAGCAGGGAATAGAGCAGCTGGGAAACGAGGCGCCTATTTATACTGAGCCTGATGGCCCCGAGGGAGCTGAAGTGGCAAAAACACAAGGCGCCTTCAGGAAAGGGTAATTTTGGCTTCCCAAGCTCTGCTGGTAGATGAAAGACATTCCTCCTTCACCTGAAATGCTTAGCTCCCTGGTCATGGTGCGTAAGGCTGAAGCAATCTGGTTGATAGCAATTCTGTTGCTTCCTCAGGCCGACGCTCGTGAGAGGTCTCGTTGCCATTGCTGGTGAAGACTTGCAGAAGAATCGGGCCGTGCGCAGGTGCTGTACATGTCCTCCCCTTCCCGAAGATCATGGCCCCCGCTGGGTCGGACTTTGCGCGTGGAGAACTGCTGAAGGGAACGCACAAGCGTCTTGCACTGACGGGCTGAGCCTGACCCTGAGCAAGAGCGGTGCCGGCAGGCTACGGAGGAGCTCAGAGCACAGGCAAGCGTCTGCAGGAGACTCAGATGCCCGGCTGAGGGTGGAAGGTGATGTTCAGCCCAGGCCCCCCGTGATCTGGAGAGAAGCTTCACAGCGCGTATGCAGGGAGGGAGACAACGAGACTGTAGCTGGAGTGGGTCAGGTCGCTCCATGGCGAGTCTCTGCTCCCCCGGCCGTGATGAAAAAAGCACACGCTTTTTTTTCCTGACCTGCAAAGGCTTCCAGCTGTTTCCCTTATTCGGCAAGGTCAGAGTGTTTCTGTGGCAGGCGACGGGCTGTGCCTTAGCAAACTGGA
>NW_011127457.1:0-748 GCF_000146605.3 Meleagris gallopavo
CTTCCAGCCCAGAAAGCCAACCGTATCCTGGGCTGCATCCAAAGATGCGCAGTCAGCGGGCGAAGGGAGGAGATCCCCATCCCTCTGCTCTGCGCTGGTCAGGCCTCACCTGCAGTGCTGCGTCCAGATGTGGAGTCCTCAGTGCAGGGAGACATGGAGCTGTGCGAGTGCATCCAGAGTACAGCCACAAACACGACCCGAAGGATGGAACCCCTCTCCTGTAAGCAAGGAGAGCTGGGCTGTTCAGCCTCCTGGAGAAGTGAAGGCTCCAAGGTAACCTGGTAACAGCCTTTCAATACCTAAAGGAAGAACAAGGGAAATGGAGGTGAAATCTAAGGAAATGTCTTGTCCAGTGAGGTGCTGATGCAGTGGCACAGGTTGCCTTTCAAGGTGAGCATGGGTCAGACTCTGAGCAACTTGATCTAGCTGTGGATGGTCAGCATGGGGGAGTCGGATCACATCGCAAACCTACCTGCATACAAGCAGCGCACCAACATGGGGTGCATGATGTTCATTACCTGCTGGACACATCTCACACCACTGACTGGAGGAGCCCAGGCAATCCTTCAACTCCATCAGGCTGCAAAATGAAATCAGAAGAGACGCAGAACATAATTTACAACACAACAAGGATGCACACAATGACCCTTAAAAAAACACCCAACCGCATGGATGCAATTAGCACATAGCCCTATTAATGACAGCCATCCAGCTTGAGATCCTCCAGAAAAGCAGAGCTCACAGCTCT
>NW_011127458.1:0-734 GCF_000146605.3 Meleagris gallopavo
GGGGGCGGGTCTACATCCTGCGCTGGGACACGCCTCTTGCCTGAAGCCACGCCCCCTCGGATCCAAGCCACGCCCCTTCCTCTGTCCCCCCATCAGTGCCCAATAAATCCTTTGGCTCCGCCTCCTTGTCGTGACGTCATTGGAGTCAGCCCCATAACCTGCCCCGTAACCTCACATCCTGCCCCATAACCCCACATCCTGTCCCTGTCTTTTTCTCACCCTCTACTTCGAGTTTACTCCAACTTTATTTCGGATTTTACTCACTCGTTACTTTGGATTACCTCACGCTTTACTCCGTGTTTACGTCTCTCTGGCTGCCATCACACTTTGCTCCATCTGTGCCCACTCCTTACTCACGGCTTTACTTGCAGTTTCCTCTGGGTTTCACTCTCGCTTTTCTCCAGTTTTACTCACACTGGGTTTACTCTTACTTTTCTCCTGACTTTAATCACAGTTTACAGTGCTGGGTTTGCACACACTTTACTCCAGTCTTTTCCAACCTGAGCGATTCTGCGATGCTCTGATTCTACACGGATATATTTGTCGTCATAACTATTGCACATTTCTTTTTCTCTCTCTTAGAGAAGATCCAGAGTTCAACCCACGTGCTGTACTCCGTTTTTCCCAGTTCTCGTCTCCATCCCAGTGGGACGGGGCAGCGCACAGAGCACCGAGTGATGCTGGGTTGAACCACCGCAGTTATTTTGGTGCCTGATGTGGGGCTGCGGTGGCTG
>NW_011127459.1:0-827 GCF_000146605.3 Meleagris gallopavo
TCAGCTAAAAGGAAGATACTGGCAATGTGGAGATCGAGCTTGAAAGGTATTACATCCATGGTGGATCATAACTTGTACCTAGGAATGGTAATACCAAAGATGATAGTAACAAATCAGTTAATTGGGGTAATACAGGCCAAGTACCCTCCAAAGTCAAGAGAGAAGTCCTTAATCCACGAAAGACCTAGTAGTTTTCATTCATTTGACAGGTGCTTAATTCCCTCTTTAGGAGTTGCAGAAAGGGCCATGAGCACATATCTATGAGACCTTGAAAAAGAATGAATGTGTATGCCAGTGTACTGCACTGACCCTATCAGGCCCCCCTACTTCTTCCTTAAGGGGATCTCTGGGTTCTCCGGCCCTGTTCTAGTGCGTTCTAGTGCAACAGTAACAGCTGCTATTGTTCTTTCCAATTTCCTTGCTATCTCTGTTCTTGACTCACTCTCGTTCTCAAAGCAATGCATTACTATTTCTGGTTCATTCACTCTTCCAGTATCCGTCAGGCACAAGGTGCTGCATAACGTGTGTTAAAGTTCTAAAGTGTTTAATAACTACATACAGCTTACTTGAAGATAATTAAATCCCAATTGCCATATAAAAGCTCTAAAGGAAAATACGTCAAACTTTATTACTAGTAGTAGTTTACTGGCAATAACAAAATACATCTAAAATAAACCTCTACAAATGAAACTACATTTCTACATTTTAAACATCACACACTTTGAACATAAATACTGCCACGGAAGTATTTAGGAATAATTAACAAAAGCAGAATACATTTAAAAAAATAGCAACTGTATAAATCAAAAGTACTGCTTTAATACATT
>NW_011127460.1:0-419 GCF_000146605.3 Meleagris gallopavo
CACATGGGGAGTTCAGTGACATACCTTTACTTCATCCACACTTCCATGCCAGACGCCATTTACTTAGGTCTTTTTGCTTAGCTGACCAATGAATTAAACGCTAGTTATAAATGTAGGGGAAAAAAGAAAGAAAAAACAACAAATTTTGCTGCCATGAGATTTGATACTTCCACTACAAATAACAAGATCTACACATCACAGAATTCTAACAATGCCATTCATGAAGGATCTGGGGCATGGTTTGGGTGTCTATTTCCTTTGGCTGCATTGTGTAAAGAGGAATTGTCTCGAGCCGCTTATAAAACAGATTAACATCGTTAATGTATGTAAGTAACAAAACCTTCCTTCTAAAATATGTATTTCTTACTAAAACATTAAAAGAGCAACAAAACACAAAACTTGTGGGATATATGAGCTTG
>NW_011127461.1:0-810 GCF_000146605.3 Meleagris gallopavo
GATGTTACGGCACTTGGGAGCACCGCAGCTCTGCTGCCACCTGTTGGACACAATACAGTCATGAAGGCACTGCCCTGCATCCGGGCCTCTTGCACAAACCTGTGCTCCTTGCTCGGAGCACATGGCTGCACTCTGTGCACCATGTTGCTTACCACCAGAGAAGGCTCAGCTACCCAACACCATTTTTGCTTCCATCTTGTCTGAGAACTGCTCATTATGCACAGCCCTCATCTTTGCTTTGCTTTGGTGAGGTGGGGACTGCCATTGCTTCCTCAGTCCCACACACCCCTTCCCATCCCACACTGCCATGGCAGATCAGGTTCTGGACCACCTGAGGACCCAAACAGCCAGGAGTCTTTGGGTCCTGACGAGATGAGTCCCAGAGTTCCGAGGGAATTCACCGCTGCAGTCACCGAGCCACTCTCCATGCTATTCAGAAGTCGAGGCAGTCAGGTCAAGTCCCTGCTGAGGAGAAAAAGGTGACAGCACACCTCTCAGGAAGGATAGAAAGTGTGACGCGGGGAACTACCAGCATGTCAGTCTCACCTCTGGGCTGGTCACGGATCATGGAGCAGATCATCCTGGAAGTGACTCTCAAGCACACATTCCAGTGCGTCACCACCCTGTGCGTGAAAAGCTGCCTCCTAATAACCAACCTAAACCTCCCCTGTCTCACTTGAAAACCATTTCCCCTTGTCCTATCGCTATCCACCCTCCTAAACAGCCGTTGCCCCCTCCTGCTTATGCGCTCCCTTCGAGTCTTGGAAGGCTGTCATGAGCTATCTCCAGAGCTTTCTCTTCTCCCACAGA
>NW_011127462.1:0-653 GCF_000146605.3 Meleagris gallopavo
CCAGACACGTAGGAACTTTGCCCTTTTGGGAACAAGGCCAGGGGAACCACTTTCAGCAGATGAGGGGAGGAAATAGGACCCTCCAACGTACCTCCTGCCCACAGTCCCCGCATTCCAGAGCTTGAGGTGCCTTCCTTGAGGCACCAGGCACAGCAGCAGCCTGGAGCTGGATCCCTCCTGTGGCGGTTCTTGTCCATGTCAAATATCACAGAATCGCAGAACGTCCCAGCTCGGCAAATCTGTGGCCCAGCAAGGTCTGGACCGTGGCAGAGCCAGGGTGTAAAGAAAGCTGGGAGGCCAAAAAGAGGCTCCAGAGTGCCTTGATGTGCAGGGCCTTTTGGGAGTTCCCTTTGCTTCGCTGGAATCAGGGAAGCATTGCAGCCCGAGGATTTTCACGTGTTCCCGGAGGCCAACCAAACGAAAGACAACGTTTTGTGGCCGTGTCAGACCTCTTGTGAGCCTGCCAGCAGGGCACGAGACACAGCAGTGAGCGCACTGTTCCTCCAGGTGTGGAAGATGAGGGACGTGCCACAGAAGGTCCGGTGTTACTGAAGTACTGCCTGGCACTACTGGCTGCAGCTCTCGTGGTTTCCATGCTGGCAGCGACGATCACGTGCTGTCTGCTTCTCCGGCGATGGGGGCAGAGAAACCGG
>NW_011127463.1:0-522 GCF_000146605.3 Meleagris gallopavo
TTCCTTCGTTCCTTGGTGAAGGCCCGCCCAAAGAAGCCGAAGGAGCGGGAGGTGGAGAAGGAAGGGGTGTTTGGTTGTGACCTGGGAGAGCATCTTCTCCGCTCTGGTCGCGATGGTAAGGAACAGCCCATTGCTGAGATCTTCCTCTGCTGGGAGTCTAAAGATGCAAGGGAGATCATATCTAGCAGGGGGCAGGTTGATACCAGTGGAGAAACGAGTGGTGGGAGTTGATGGCTGAAGGATAAAGTGAGGCGAATGCTCGTAAGAGACAAGCACATTTGTATTGGCTTCACCCAAGCCTGGCTGGGCTTAGTGGATGGGACGTGACGGGAGCACAGGCTGAAGCAGGACTTGACTCAGGAGCTCCACTAAGCGCTGGCACGTGTTCTTTAGTCCCCCAGGTCCTCCAGAGCTGCGCCGAGTTCATTGAGCAGCATGGCGTGGTGCGAGGGGATAGTACCGCCTGTCCGGCGTCGCGTCCAACGTCCAGCGCCTCCGGTAAGAGTGCTGCGACTGACACAG
>NW_011127464.1:0-493 GCF_000146605.3 Meleagris gallopavo
CATGAATTCAAAGTATAGTCTCAGTTTACTAATTAAAATTGGAAAGGGAAAAAATCTCTGTACATATATACATTAGCCTCCAAGTTGCCAGGCATCAGTTTTCAATGGAGAAAGCCACATTTGACATCGGCTTCTATAGCAGAGTCCATCCGACCTTTAAAATTATTTTGTTGAGGTTAAAGACATTCCACTGCTTTGTCCTTATGAAGCATTTCATGATGTGCATCGAATTTGGCAGCCAGCAGAAGAGAAGGCTCCGGGGAGACCTCCTGAGGGCGGCCTTCAGTATCCCAAGGGGGGCTGCAAAAAGCAAGGGACAGAGTCTTTAGGTGGGACATAAGGAAGAACTCTGTTACAATAAGAGTGGCACTGGAACAGGGACACTGAGGGACCCTGGGGCTCTCTGGAGCCCTGAGCACTGGGTGTCAGGGGCCTGGGGATGGAGGGGATGGGAGGGCACCATCCCCCTACCCTTTCCAGGGGGACCACTGCC
>NW_011127465.1:0-526 GCF_000146605.3 Meleagris gallopavo
GGGGGAATGAATGCGTGGCACAGGGGACGCAGAGGGGACGGGGGCAGAGGACGCAGGGAGGACACAAAGGGGACTTGGAGCGGACCATAGAAGCGCAGAACGTCCCAAGGGAGCCGGAAGGGTGGGCGAGTCCAAGGCCTGACTCCATCCAGGACCTCTGAAACATCAAAATGGCCGACCGCAAGCGGCGTCCCGCTGCTCGACGAGCTCTGTAAAGCAGCTTAGGAGCCCCACAGAAAGGCGCAGATCAGAACCCTGCAAGAAAGAAAGAATCTCTCACCTCTTTCCAAGAGCCAGAGCTCAGCCAGCAATCCACAGGAGGCATCTCCAGGAGGAAACCTGGCCTCTGGGGCTGCCAGCCCTTCAATGGAGGGGAGGGAGGGGCGCAGCCAGGCTCAGCCCCATCTGCTCCCACACGTGCACCGCTTCCACCTGTGCCTGCAGGGCTGCACCCCTCACCAGGTGCTCCATCACTGCTTCGGGCCGCCATCTCAGAGTTCCCCTAAAAGCATGAAGGAGAAAAAAA
>NW_011127466.1:0-712 GCF_000146605.3 Meleagris gallopavo
TAAACGCTTTGTCCACACTAATTTGGTCTCTAAAATCAATTTTGACAAGCGCTTTTTCAGCATCTGATTGACTCATTCTGCTTTCCCTGAAGAAGGAGGGTGCCAGCGAGTACGGAACTCCCACTTCATTCCTGAAGTTCTCGTTAGCTCCTGTAAGACTTGTGAAGAAAGGAGGCTCCCCTTATCTGAAACTATATTCTGCATAATCCCATCTCTAGGGATTGTGCCCAGATGTAGAGTCCTTGGTGCAGAAAAGACACGGACCTGTTGGAGCATCCAGAGGACCAAGGCTAAATCCTGCCTGACCAACCTGGCGGCTGCCTATGGCGGTGTCACTGCATCAGAAGATCAGCCAAGAGCCACTGATACCATCCACCTGGAGTTCACGAAGGCCTTCGACGCAATGTCCCGCAACATCCTTCTCTCCCAGTTGCAAAGACACGGATGCGATGGGTGGACTGTTCGATGGACAAAGAACCGGCCGCAGGATCGAGTCCAGAGAGCGGCGCTCAGTGGCTCAGTCGCTCTGGATGGCGACTGGTGGCGAGTGGCGTCCCAAAGGGGTCCGTGCTGGGGCTGGGACTCTTCAGCATCTGCATCAGTGACAGCACCGGCGGGGTCGGGCGCACACTCAGAGAAATTGCTGACGACACCGAGCTGTGGGGAGCGGCGACACAGCAGAGGGACGGGACGCCAGGTGACCTGGTAACAG
>NW_011127467.1:0-1190 GCF_000146605.3 Meleagris gallopavo
GTCTCCATGTACCACTGAAAAAGAGACCTGGCCTCACCACTATGGCCACCACACCTCAGATATTTATAAACCTGGATCAGGTCCCTCTCAGTTGTCTTTTCTCAAGGCTAAACAGACCCGGTTCACTCAGCCTTTCTTCATAGGGGAGATGCTCCAGGCCCTTCACCATCTTTGTGGCCCTCCGCTGGACTCTTTCCAAGAGATCCCTGTCTTTTTTGTACTGGGGAGCCCAGAACTAGACACAGTACTCCAGATGAGGCCTTACCAGGGCAGAGTAGAGGGGGAGGATTACCTCCCTCGACCTGCTGGACACGCCCTTCTTAATGCACCCCAGAATGCCATTGGCCTTTTTGGCCCCGAGTGCACACTGCTGGCTCATGGCCAACCTGTCGTCCAGCAGGACGCCCAGGTCCCTCTCTGCAGAGCTCCTCTCCAGCAGCTCATCCCCCAGCCTGTATTGGTGCATGCAATTCTTCCTCCCTAGGTGTAAGACCCTACACTTGCTTTTGTTGAACCTCATCCGGTTTCTTACTGCCCAGCTCTCCAGCCTGTCCAGGTCTCGCTGAATGGCAGCACAGCCTTCAGGCGTGTCAGCCAATCCTCCCAACTTCGTATCATCAGCAAACTTGCTGAGGGTGGCCACTATCCCCTCATCAAGGTCATTGATGAAGATGTTGAACAAGACCGGACCCAGCACAGACCCCTGGGGGACACTACTGGTCACAGGTCTCCAGCCAGTCTCTGCACCACCAATGACGACCCTCTGCGCTCTGCCAGTCAGCCAGTTCTCAACCCACCTCACTGTCCACTCGTCTATCCCACACTTCCTCAGCTTTGTTATAAGGATGTCGTGGGAGACAGTATCAAATGCCTTTCTAAAATCAAGGTAGACTACATCTACCGCTCTTCCCCCATCCACCCAGCATGTGACAGCATCATAGAAGGCCACCAGGTTGGTCGAGCATGACCTCCCCTTGGTGAACCCATGCTGACTACTCCTGATAACCTCCTTTTCTCCCAGTTGTCTGGAGATGGTATCCAGCACAAGCTGTTCCATCACCTTTCCAGGGACGGAGGTGAGGCTGACAGGCCTATAATTACCCGGATCTTCCTTCTTGCCCTTTTGAAGACCGGAGTGACATTGGCTATCCTCCAGTCTTCAGGGACCTCCCCTGTTATCCAAGACCTCT
>NW_011127468.1:0-447 GCF_000146605.3 Meleagris gallopavo
ATCACCCTCTCATATCATAAAGGAAGCAATTGAGGTGTACTCCAGGCAGCAGCAGAAGTGTCACAGGACGTCATCCAGCCACAGGGGCAATTCCTCCTGCTCCAGGCTTCAGAGGGCTACGGTTGTCAGGTGGCAAGTCACAAGCATCTTCAGGGCTTGGGGCAAAAAGCTGTGCCCACCAGCAGACAACTGCAGGTCCGCAGACAGTTGAGGTAGAAGCTGGAGTGACGGGCATGCCTGGCCGTATGCCTGGCAATCTGTAGGTCCGCCTCAGCGCACTTTTCTGGCCGCACCGTGCTGCTGGTGCAGCTGGCTTCAGCCTATTCGATGCTCAGCAAAGTTCCTCAGGCATCAAGCTCCTCCTGCATCCTCATCTCAGTGGTACTGAGCATGTCTTGATGCTATTGACCATATTCCTACCTACCAGAAACAAAAGGCAGCTGCGGA
>NW_011127469.1:0-478 GCF_000146605.3 Meleagris gallopavo
TTCCTTCCTTCCCTCCCATTTTGTGGGTTGGGGGGGAGGGCAGGGGCCTACTGCCCCCCTGTCACGGGCATAAATTGATCTAGTTAACTCCATGACAACATGCTTTGCAGACAGGGCACTTGTGGGCAACGCAGAGGATTGGTGTGCCCACTGCTTTGATAAACTGCAGCATTTACAGACTGAGCTGTGGGAGGTCTGACCCAGCACTGCGAGGCGAATAACGAGGAGGTGGTGCAGCAGCTCATGAGTGCTGTGGACAAATCAGGCCGTGCACTTCTTGTGAGTCCATAATTGTGATTGTTTATTGACTGCAATGAGACATGGAGCACTGAGTTGGGCTGGCTTGTGCTGCCCTGTAAGTGCCAAGGACTCACCTCTGCACGTGCAGCAGCAGCTCTCAGAGAAGCCTTCTTCATTTCCGCTCTCCTCTCTTTCTGTCTTTTCTTCTTGCTGTAAAGCAAGAAAAAAGATAAACTCA
>NW_011127470.1:0-690 GCF_000146605.3 Meleagris gallopavo
TAAGGATTAGCTTTATTCAATTTTTGCTAGTAATATATTTTTGAGAAGTAGGAATCCTATATGACTGTTTTTCTGAAGGCAAGCTAGCTAAGGTGTATCTGAAATAATATGGTAAACAAATGCTCTCCTATTTGGAAACCTGATTCTAATTCTCAGCATTTGCCTTGAAAATCCTAACAATTCTGTTGATTTAGGAATTTATTCAGCATTTGGTAAACAAAGAGTAAACTAAAGAGCTTTCCATCTCCTTATTTCCACTCCCGTCTGACTGCTTATAGATGCAATAAGGACAAACTGTCACTCATCTCAAACAAAACTTTGAACTACTGAATAGTATTACATTGAATATATTATATATTGAATATATTGAATACATATTACATTGAATTGTTTGCAAGCAGAATCTAGAAATAAACCATCAAATGATAAAATACTGTTACAGACTTAATGGTATGTAACTAATTTTTTTGTTGGGAAAATACACTACTTAAATTTAATTACTATGTTTTCTATCTAAAATGTAACTGTGATGTAAATAAGAAATATGTTCATACCTGGAAGGCAGTTTCAGGAGCTGTGACACGTCCTGTGCCTTAAACATTATGGTCGTTGCTCACCCCTAAAGTCAAGCAGAAGACATATTATGGCTGGGCTATGGTAGGAGAAAGGGTTTCTAGAAAGATAAATACT
>NW_011127471.1:0-514 GCF_000146605.3 Meleagris gallopavo
CACTCCAACTGAGAAGGAGATCTTAGCCGCGTATGAGGGGGTTCGGGCTGCTTCCGAAGTAATCGGTACAGAAACACAGCTCCTTCTGGCACCTCGACTGCCAGTGCTGAACTGGATGTTCAAGGGAAAGGGTCCCTCCACCCATCATGCTACTGACGCCACTTGGAGTAAGTGGATTGCGCTGATTACGCAGCGAGCGCGGATGGGGAATCTCAACCGTCCAGGAATCCTAGAGGTGATCATGGACTGGCCTGAAGGCAAAAAGTTTGGAACACCGCCAGCAGAAGAGATATCACGTGCTAAAGAGGCCCCACCATATAATGAACTACCAGAAAAATGAGAAGACATACGCCCTATTCACAGATGGATCGTGTTGTATTGTGGGGAAAACACCGCAGATGGAAAAGCCGCTGTGTGGAGCCCCACACAACAAGTTGCAGAGGCCACTGAAGGAAAAGGAGAATCAAGCCAAATTTGCAGAGGTAAAGGCTGTCCAAACTGGCCTTGGATGTTG
>NW_011127472.1:0-662 GCF_000146605.3 Meleagris gallopavo
TCTCTAAGTGAGCTCCTCACAGTCTTCACAAAAGTAACTTGCAAACAAGCATTACAGGAAGGAGGGACCCATGATGTGCCATTATCTGTTCCATTAGATTTAACAGTGCTTAAATCACTAATTAGAGGAGCCTCAACTATCCTTATCCAGTTTCTGAAGTTAAAGCAGATTGGAAGAAAAAGACAAATTACCTCCAGAACTTGCTCCCCATATAACTCGCCTGTCTGGCCAGTCCAGAAAGCATATGGGAGGTGGCAATTAACAATCAATTATTGGCACCTAAATGCTAATACAACCCT
Source organism: Meleagris gallopavo (assembly GCF_000146605.3). Lineage (NCBI taxonomy): Eukaryota > Metazoa > Chordata > Aves > Galliformes > Phasianidae > Meleagris > Meleagris gallopavo. The sequence goes on from NW_011127472.1 coordinate 300, forward strand.
CCTAGCTGCTGCCAACTTCACAGCTACTTTGCAACCAGCCACACAGACACGGATGACAGTTTTAGATGTAAAGAATATGTTCTTCACAGTTCCTTTGCAGGAAGAAGATTAATAAAAGTTTGCTTTCACTTGGGAGGGAATACAATGTATCTTTAACAGACTCACACAGGGGTATAAACATTCTCCCACAATTGCTCATGCTGGACTCACTGTAACTTTTATAGACAATCTCACTTCCTCAGAATGATATATAGATGATATTCAAACAGAAGGGACTTCGAAGTGGCCGCAGTAGTATGGCAAACACTAGACAAAGCAGGAATTGAGATTCTACCTGGAAAATGTAAGGGACCAAGTAAAGAA
>NW_011127473.1:0-368 GCF_000146605.3 Meleagris gallopavo
AATATGACCTTTTCTCCCAGAAATATCCGTTTTCTTCCCACAAATATCGCAATGTCTCTCAGAAATATCAGCTTTCTCCCAGAAATAGGATATTTTGTGCCAGATATACCAGTTTTCTCACCAAATCTCAACCTTTTCTACCAGAAAACCCAGTTTTCGCCCGGAAATAGGACATTGTCTCACAGAAATACCAGTTTTCCCGCCAAAAATATGACATTTTGTCCTAGAAATTGGAGATTCCCCCCCCCAAAATATGACATTTCCTCCCAGAACCTGCAGTATTCTCCCCAGAAATATCACGTTTTCTCCCAGAAACGCCACATTTCTCCATGAAAGATGACATTTGGTGCCAGAAATACCCTATTTTC
>NW_011127474.1:0-961 GCF_000146605.3 Meleagris gallopavo
GGACTTTTCATACGGGAATAGTTGTACAAGAAATGAGTTAGACAGAGATAGGAAGGGATAGATAGAATGACAGCTAAGGACTTGAGAAAAGAGTCCATCAAAATTTGGAGAGGGGGAGCAGGTTCCAATAATCTCCCTGAAGATGAGAGATCAGCCAGATAGTTGGGAGGAATCTGAGCAAACAAGGAGCAAGGAATGGGGAAATCTGGAGAGCAGTGGGAAGAGCATGTGTCCAGATGGCCTGCTGCAAACATGCCCCGAAGCATGGTCATTGATGTAGGAGAGCTGGAGACACCTGGAGGATGAGGGACATCAAATACGCAGCAGGGCAGAGCAGCGGTGGACGCTGGGCATTAGTCACAGGGCATTGGCACTGGCACCACTGTCTGTGTCCCTGGACCTGAAGGCCTCTGTGTCCTGCTAACACAGTTCTGGAAAACATTGTCCTTTTAGGGAAAATAAATAAATAAATAATGAAATGAAATGAAATGAAATGAAATGAAATGAAATGAAATGAAATAAATAAAATAGAAGACACAGGATCCCCTCAAATATGAGTGTTTTCAGCATATAAAGAGAGGACACATGAGAATATTTGAAGTTGGAAAGTGTTAACATATTTTTATCAACTCCCACTTGCAGTCATCTTCCTTGTATTGGGGATCTGAAATGTGGAGGCACTACTCTGGACAATGCCTTCTGTATATCTCCTAGCTGTGGTCTTGTTCAAATAAAAAAGATGGAGACTGACTTCTTACATCATTTCTGAATAATAGAACAAGGATGAATGATAATAAAGTGAAAGAGAGTTTTACATTAAACATTTGGAAGGAATTTCTAACATTCCATGGATCATGATGTGAGGCATGGAGCTGGTCTGGAACAGGCAGCCCAGAGAAGATGGGGATGCCCCACCCCTGCAGATGTTCAAGATGTCCAGGGCCCCAGGCATCCTGATCTA
>NW_011127475.1:0-747 GCF_000146605.3 Meleagris gallopavo
GTATGAAACAAAGACGACGCAAAGCAAACAAAAAAGCCTCACTGCAGAAAAGAACGAAGGACAAACCGCAATACAAGGAAGGAGAAGAAAGCAAAGCAAAACGAGGTCGAGAAATACAACAGGAAAGCCAATGAATTCAATGCACTAGCATGGCAGAGCAAAGAAGCCTAGCAAAGTAAACAGATACAAACGCTCAGCAGGGCTTCGCAATGGAAAGAAAGAAGGAAAATTTAACAGCAGTGCAAGGCCACGATGGCCAACGAAAAACCTAAGAGCAAACCAAAGCCAAGCAACACCACAAAAAGTAAAAGAAGGACCAAGTGCTGAAATGCCAAGGAAACCAAAGCAAAAGCACTTGAAATCCTCACAAACAGAGGGGAATACGCTTAGGAAAGGAAAAAGCACTTCCAAGAACAGAAACAGAAGGGAAAAAAAATACAACACCACTGAAAAAAAGCCCAATGCATTGCAATGCAGAAGGAGCAGGAAACCAAGGCAGAAACCACAGAAAAACAACACGGAAAACCAACCGAGGAAACCAACATCAACCCATGCAGCAGCAGCAGAAGCCTCTGCAGCAACATGAAAAAGCAAAGAATACACGGTCATGGCGAAGCACCGATGACCACCGAGTCTGCAGGAGGCCAACATCTTGGCATCCGTGCCCGGGAGGAGGAAAGGGTAGCTACTGGGGCATGCTGCTGCCTCCACCACACACGCACCTTCAGGGTCGCCAGCCCAGAAGGA
>NW_011127476.1:0-534 GCF_000146605.3 Meleagris gallopavo
GCTTGGTGTCCTTAGGGTGCACTCAACCCCACTGTTGATGTCCCTGATGAAGGGGAAACCCAGATGCTTGTACCAACTGGGCGTAGAAGCCCTTGGGAGCAGCCCTGTGGAGGACTCGGGGATCCTGGTGGACAAAGAGCTGGACATAAGCCAGTAGTGTGCACTTGCAGCCCAGAAGGCCAACTGTATCCTGGGCTGCATTCAAAGAGGAGCGACCTGCAGGGAGAGGGAGGTGATTGTCCCCCTAGACTCGGCTCTGGTGCGGCCCCATGTGCAGCACTGCGTCCAGGCCTGGGGCTCCAGCACAGGAATGATGTGGAGCTTTTGGAGCAGGTCCAGAGAAGGGCCATGAAGATGATCAGAGGGCTGGAGCACCTCTCTTAGAAAGAAATGTTGAGGGAACTGGGATTGTTTCTGTGGGAGAAGAGAAAGCTCTGGAGATAGCTCATGACAGCCTTCCAAGACTCGAAGGGAGCGCATAAGCAGGAGGGGCAACGGGCTGTTTAGGAGGGTGGATAGCGATAGGACAAGGGG
>NW_011127477.1:0-384 GCF_000146605.3 Meleagris gallopavo
CCCTGTCTTTTTTGCACTGGGGAGCCCAGAACTGGACATAGTACTCCAGATGAGGCCTTACCAGGACAGAGTAGAGAGGGAGGATCACCTCCCTCGACCTGCTGGACACGCTCTTCTTAATGCACCCGAGAATGCCATTGGCCTTTTTGGCCATGAGGGCACACTGCTGGCTCATGGTCAACCTGTCGTCCACCAGGACGCCCAGGTCCCTCTCTGGAGAGCTCCTTTCCAGCAGCTCATCCCCCAGCCTGTATTGGTGCATGCAATTATTCCTCCGTAGGTGTAAGACCCTACACTTGCTTTTGTTGAACCTCATCCGGTTTCTTACTGCCCAGCTCTCCAGCCTGTCCAGGTCTCGCTGAATAGCAGCACAGCCTTCAGGCG
>NW_011127478.1:0-361 GCF_000146605.3 Meleagris gallopavo
AGGGCAAGAAGGAAGATCCGGGTAATTATAGGCCTGTCAGCCTCACCTCCGTCCCTGGTGAAAAAGGTGATGGAGCAGCTTGTGCTGGATACATCTCCAGACAACTGGGAGAAAAGGAGGTTATCAGGAGTAGTCAGCACGGGTTCACCAAGGGGAGGTCGTGCTCGACCAACCTGGTGGCCTTCTATGATGCTGTCACATGCTGGGTGGATGGGGGAAGAGCGATAGATGTAATCTACCTTGTTTTTAGAAAGGCATTTGATACTGTCTCCCATGACATCCTTATAACAAAGCTGAGGAAGTGTGGGATAGACGAGTGGACAGTGAGGTGGGTTGAGAACTGGCTGACTGGCAGAGCGCA
>NW_011127479.1:0-387 GCF_000146605.3 Meleagris gallopavo
CCCCCCCACTCTGTATATCTATTGACTATATACCATCTGTATATCCATTGATTAAACAGGTTGAACACTGTCACAAGCTCCCCAGGGCAGTGATCCCAGTCCCAGGCTGCCAGAGTTTGAGTGTTTGATCTCAGAAATATGGTTTGAATTTTGTGTGGTGCTGTGTGTGCCAGGAGTTGGACTCAGTGGTCCTTGTGGGTCCTTTCCAACTGAAGATGTTCTGTTCTCTTCTTGTCATTACTGTAGTTGATGGTCTACTAGGAATTCAAGTACAACTGAGGACAGGAGGAAAGGAGTATTCGTAGTATCTCTTGTCAGATGAAGAGAATAATCAGTGCCAGCTGGTACATTAACACAGTTCAGCAAGTAGTATTTACACTGAGAGAA
>NW_011127480.1:0-773 GCF_000146605.3 Meleagris gallopavo
CACAAAGACCACGACTCCGAGAAATTCCTCCCAGTTCCTCCCAATTACACTCCATTACATTCCTCATGATGACACTTACTCCCAGACTTTTGGCATTTTACTGCGGAAAGACCATTTCGATCCAGAATATATGCCATTGGCCCTCACAAACACCGACTGCCTCACAAATATGTGGCACATCCCACCAGAAAGACCATTTCTAGCCCCCCAAAAGATGGCATTTACTCCCAGAAACACCAGCTTTCTCACACATTCCTCACCTTTTCCCCCCACATAAGACCTTTTCACCCAGAAATGACAGTTCTCTTAGGAATACCCTCCCAACTTCCCCCTAATCTGCTACACTACACTCCGCACTATGACACTTTCCTCCCCAAACTAGGACACTTTCTCCCAGAAAGGCCGCTTTTTCCCCCCAAAGTACACCGTTGGCTTCCAAAAAGAACACATTCTCCCCAAGAAATACCACCCTTCTCCAATACAATGACATTACCTCCCAGTAATGCTACCATGGGCCCAAACTTTGGACAGCTTCTCCCACAAATACTACTTTTCCATCCAAAAGAGGACATCTTCTCCCCAGAGAATGCTATTTTCTCCCGGAAACAAAGCAGCTTTCTCACACATGGGTGGCATTTTCCAACCAACTATGCTACTCTCTCCCAGAAAGAGCACTTTTCTGACAAGTACCTTCCCTTTTTCTCTCAAAAAATACTGCTAGACACTCCTCAACAGGACATTTCCTCCCATCTACACCCCGTTTTCTCCCCAAA
>NW_011127481.1:0-1070 GCF_000146605.3 Meleagris gallopavo
TTGGTGTACACCTGACTCTCTCGGGATCGTGCTCGTGGTCTGGCTCTTCAGGAATGAAAGTGAGGCTATGTAGCATTTCCACCACAGCATATTCTCTTAAATAACAGATGCCTTCTTCCATATCAGCCCATTTCTTTTTCTCAGGCATCAGATCATCTTTGAAGGGGTATCTTTCTTTTACAGCTAATAACATCTGCTTTCAGAGGGTAAACGCCTGGTTCTGGCATGTACTAATACCTCTGTCAATGGCTGAGTCCCTAGCAGTGCCACCCAGTTGGCAAGCTTCTCTACTATCCAGCCACACACTGTTGGCCCCATTGTCCCAACATCGAAGTAACCAAGTGGCAATAGGCTCATTTGGGTGACGTGAAAAGTCTTTTCTCAGACTTCAAATTTCATTCATTTTCAGAGATCGATCAACAATGGTCACGATATCTTGCTCACCTCTTACTCTTTCGGGACTTCTTGTTGCCCTCATTGGCGCCGGTGACCGTGGTCTTACTGAGGGCCCCTCCCCTGGACTCAGGGGTGCTTCTTTTGGATCTTGGAGCCACTCTTCTGGACCTCTCTCCTCTTCTTTCTTCTCTTCTAACTGAATCGAGATTCGTTTCGTTTTCCGTCCTCTTACAGGGGCAACTGACATCAATTGTGGTGCTTCCTGTAGTTTATCACGTTGGTCAGTTCCAATGCTCTCATCCTCCAGTTCAGCTTGGAGCCTGTCTCGTTCAATTATGAGAGTATCTAGCTCAGATTGGAGGGTGTCTTGTTGAGATTGAAGACTGTTGAGTTTGGATTGCAGGGAGTCTCTCTCAATTCGGAGGGCATCTCTCTCAGATTGGAGGCTGTTTCTCTCGACCAGGAGACTCTCTCGCTCATTTTGCACTGTTTCCCTGAGACTCTCCTTTTCAATTTCACAAACTCTCTCCCTCTCCAGGATAGGATTGAATAAGGCCCGATAAGCATTAGCCAGGCCACAAATAATTTGGGCCTCCTCAGATCTTCCTGAGCCGCGACATTCCTGTCTCAAATATCTGTTTAAATTTTCAGGGTTCTTTCAGGTGTTCTGGAGT
>NW_011127482.1:0-458 GCF_000146605.3 Meleagris gallopavo
GCTGTGGGGAGACCTAACTGCAGCCTTTCAATACCTGAAGGGAGCCTACAAACAGGAGGGGAATCAACTCTGTGAAAGGGTAGAACAGCAGGACAAGGGGAAATGGTTTGAAGTTGAGGGAGGGAAGATGTAGGTTGGATGTCAGGGGGAAGTTCTTCGCAGAGAGAGCGGTGAGGTGTGGAACAGCTGCCAGAGAGGCTGTGGATGCCCACAAAGCAGAGCGAGAACGTGTCACTATGTGAGGTTGTCCTCAAAATCCCCATTGGAGACCTCTGGAGGACTCCCGGAACCCCTGGGGACCCTCTGATCTCAAAGAGACCCCTCTGGGACATCTCCAGACCCTTCTGGATGACTCCAGGACCACTCAGACCCACATGAGGACTCTCCGGACCCTACCAGACCTCCCCTGGGACATCTCCAGATCATCCCAGTCGGCTCCTCAGAGCTCCTGGAGCCAT
>NW_011127483.1:0-1258 GCF_000146605.3 Meleagris gallopavo
AAAGGAGAGGCTGGAAACCTGCTTAAGAATCCCCAACCCTGTAAAATTAGCAGCTCCCTCTGGAATGGTATGCCACATAATATGCAGATGCCACATAGTTATTTCCATCCATGTTATCAATTGACTATATATACCTATTGCTCCATAGAGCAAAGTGGTGAACTTATTAAGGCCCAGTATGTTTTTAGCATTAAGAAAGAAGAGACAGTGGCATGTAGCCCCTTAAAAGGCAGTTTCAGTAGAGAAAGTCATTTTTTTTTTTCTTTTACAGAAACAAGATAGCAAGGCTCAAAGTTGACAAATATCCTAGAGTATTGGCAGTCCGCCTGGACTTTTCAAGGTCACGCTTTCAGACAGTACTGGTGAAACAGATAAACTTTCCCAATGAAGCTGTCTGAGAGCGGAGAGAGAGATTTGTTCAAAAAGCTAAAAAGCAACTATTGCCCGCATTCTCCACCAAGAACGTCAACGGTTTACGGGCTGGTTCGGCCCGGTTCCGTGACTAGAAGGGCGGAGGGATCCGCGGATCTGTGCCCCCGGAAAAAAAGAAAATAGGGGACCCCGAAATAATTGAAAACAGTGTCAACAATCTGAGGTAAAACAAAGTAATTTCCTAAATATGGTATCAACAGAATTTTATAAGGAGAGAGAATGTGAAATTGATGGTGGATCGGCCTTACAACAACGCTGAGATGAGAAGCGCAGGCAGAGAAGCGCAAGCGAAGCAGTGCAGGCAAAGAAGAGAGCATCAGGTGACCTGGCCGGGAGTAAGATTTCCTCGCTGACCGCAAAGCCCCCTGGGGAAACGTAGCTCTTCTTCTCCTCTGGACAGGCACCTGGAACTTGAGCATCAGCAGTCAAACCCCCAGTGCATTGCATGATGTTATGATGTGGAATACTGACAATGAAAAATGATGAAAACATGACAGGACGCAGCCCAGGATACGGTTGGCTTTCTGGGCTGGAAGGGCCCACTGCTGGCTTGTGTCCAGCTCCCACCCACCAGTACTCCCAGGCCTTATGGAGCAGGACTACGCTCAGTCCTTTCATCCCCTAGCATGTTTTGGTGGTGGGTGTTCCCTCATCCCAGCTACTGACCCTGCACTTGGATTTGTGCCCACTGCTCAGCCTGTTGAGGTCTCTGTGGATGGCATCCCGTCCCTCTGCTGTGTCACTGCCACCCCACAGCTTGGTGTCCTTAGGGTGCACTCAACCCCACTGTTGATGTCCCTGATGGAAGGGGAAACCCAGATGCTTG
>NW_011127483.1:21168-21858 GCF_000146605.3 Meleagris gallopavo
TGTCTATGGTTTTATTATTTTTTTTTTGTTTTGGTTTTGGTTCTCAGTATTCCGCATCAATACATCATGTAGTATACTGGGAGTTCAAGGGTTAATGCTCCAATTCCAGGCACCTATCCCTATACGTTACAGAAGTCATGGGATCTGACCCTTCCGGGTGGGGCGGTCTCTTACTGCCTGGCAGTGGGTGCTGGAGGGTGCTTTCCTGGCCGTTCCAGGCTTTTCAGGTTTGAATCGGTATCGGGAACTCTCTCTCTCTCCTGTTTTATTTGATTTATTAGTCTCAATTTCAATCAGATTGTATTATATTGTGCTATCTTGCATTCCGATATCATAATTAGTAAAATAAGTTTTCCTCCATAGAATGTTGCCGCTGTTTTTTTGTTTTCCTCCCTTCCTTCCCATTTTGTGGGCTGGGAAGGGGAGGGCAGGGGTCTACCGCCCCCCTGTGACGGGTGTAGATTGATCTCGTTAACTCCGTGACATAGGGCTATGTGCTAATTGCATCCATGCGGTGGGTGTTTTTTAAGGGCATTGTGTGCATCCTTGTTGTGTTTTAAATTATGTTCTGCGTCTCTTCTGATTTCATTTTTGCAGCCTGATGGAGTTGAAGGATTTGCCTGGGCTCCTCCAGTCAGTGGTGTGAGATCTGTACAGCAGGTAATGAACATCAGGCACCCCATGTTGGTG
>NW_011127483.1:23648-24270 GCF_000146605.3 Meleagris gallopavo
ATACTTGGAACCGTTTGCCCAGGGGTGGAAACACAGCCCAACCATTTGCCATGGGTTGATCCAAACTGTATTGGAACAAGGCAGTGCTCCTGAGCACCTGCAGTACATTGATTATATCGTTGTGTGGGGCGACACAGCAGAAGAAGTCTTCACGAAAGGAGAGCGAATAATCCAAATCCTTCTGTGTGCTGGTTTTGCTATTAAGCGGAGCAAAGTGAAAGGGCCTGCTCAGGAAATTCAGTTCCTAGGTATAAAGTGGCAAGATGGCCGTCGTCACATCCCAACAGATGTGATTGACAAAATCAGTGCCATGTCTCCACCCACAAATAAGAAAGAGACACAATCGTTCCTGGGCGTAGTGGGTTTTTGGAGAATGCATGTTCCAAACTACAGCCTCATTGTAAGTCCCCTTTATCATGTGACGCGAATGAAGAATGAGTTTACATGGGGCCCGGAGCAGCAGCAGGCTTTTGAACAGATTAAACAGGAAATAGCCCGTGCCGTGGCCCTAGGGCCAGTACGAATGGGACAGGGTATAAAGGAACATCCTCTACACTGCTGCTGGAGAGAAAGGTCCCACTTGGAGTTTGTGGCAGAGAGCCTCAGGAGAGACCCGAGGCCG
>NW_011127484.1:0-501 GCF_000146605.3 Meleagris gallopavo
AGGATGAAGTAGAGGCTGAGGCTAAAGATGAGGGCAGCAGTGCAGTCCCTCACCACCGCCAGCACCAGGTTCCCACGGGATGCCACCTCAGCACCTGTGAGATTGGGCTGTTTGGGTGTCCTCAGCACAGGGCAGGGACGCAGTGACATTGCCACTCACAGGGGACACTGGGGGCACACAAATGTGGGTCTCTGACTAATTCTCTTCTGTGGTCCTTGAGTGGTAGGAGCACCTATAGGTGCCAGCATGGGCTGCGTTCCTCCCTAAGTAGATGAAGGTGGCTGTGCCCCACCAGTGGGATCCTGGAGCTGGACAGGGGGCTGAGTGCTCAGCGCTGTGCAGGAGGCATGCAGCACCAGAATCATCGTTCCAGCTCTGGGGGGGCAGATTGGTCCCCATTCTCCCATGTGACATGGGCTCAGGGAACTGCTGAGGGGCTGAAGTTATGACTTGTGTGCAGGGAGGAGAAGAGACGGGACTTGATCCTCTGGGATCAAGCCA
>NW_011127485.1:0-580 GCF_000146605.3 Meleagris gallopavo
CCTAGAACAGACTCCTTGCAAATTCATCACATTTCACCCTGGATGTTTCCCCAATGCTGTTTCTCAGTGTTTACTCTTAAAAGGTGAATACCTCGATAAGTCACCTCTAATTATTATTCAGTATAATCCACGCTGAAATCATATTCATTCAAGCTTAACAATGTTTAGAAGTAATTGAGGAGGTCACATGCAGTCTTGTTATGAGGATTAAAGCTAAAGGGGTTCTTGGGCTGCTCACTATTTGTGGGCTAAGATGATTAGCTCATAGTCAAAGTATTTAGCAATACTGTGTTATCGGTCCTAAACAAGGCCTTGAGCATAACAACCAGGCTGAAGGAGGAGGTTGGGAGCAGAGGGGAGCACACAGTACTGTTCTCATAGAGCCAGTCAAGGTTTTGGCCCAGCAGGATACAGAAGCAGTAGGTAAATATTCATGTCTAGCTTTATTCTTTTTATAAAAATTCAGTCTCCAACTCTAGTTCTAACTTTCTTCACATTTCTTATCATTTCTATCACTATGTATGAACTATGTGCTATGAATGTATGCACACAGTGTAAAGATGAATAGAAGAATGACAAA
>NW_011127486.1:0-527 GCF_000146605.3 Meleagris gallopavo
TCCAGAGCCTAATAATTTATTTCTGAAATTACTTTCAGCTAAGAGCAATTTTCAGCTGCAAATTAGTATTAGCTATTGAATTTTGCAGCTAAAATGTTAGTAAAAAATATCTTGTCTACATAAGAAATAATTTCAGACCAACTATTCTTTAAAAAGAAGAAATATCTTCAAGCCTACTTTCCTTACAAATAGGTGTCTAGCCATTTTGAATATATATAGATTGCTCCAAAAGTAATGCCTCCTATTTAATTACATGAAAACTACAACAGATACAAAGAGCAATTTAACACTATTTGATAGAGTAAACTCTCAGTTACAAAACATTTTTTTTTTTTCCACATACCATCAGATCCATATTTTCATCGGTGATAAACAGGAGTCTGCATGCCATGCTTAGTAAAAAAATAAAAAAAGTGTCAGAGGAAGTAGTGCCACCACTGCTGAAGTGCACCACCTACAGCCTCATTGTGCTCTCATCTAGTGCTTGGTCTCCATAAATGTTCAGCAAGCATCAATGGAAGTCAATT
>NW_011127487.1:0-403 GCF_000146605.3 Meleagris gallopavo
TCAACTGAATTTTATCTGCTTTTTTTATGGCCCCTTCTCACAGAATCATGAAGTTCTTCTGCTACTGTTCTCATTAGGCTTACATTTTTACAGTACAATAAGCACTGTAACTTTCCTGGTCTACTTGATTTTCATTTAATTTATGACTATGTAAAAAACCAAAGGCCCCAGGAACAGCAGTCTTGGAAAAAAAAACAAAAACAAACAAAAAAAACCCAAGTGACCTCTTAAATAGCACTTACTATTTCCCCAGAGGATGCTCTCCTTCTGCTGACAGTTTAATTTCTCTGAGAATTTCAGAGATCATGCTGATCATTCTGGAAATCCAGCTATACTGTAACAAGTGAACATCTCCCATAGACATGCTTGCTAGTTCTCTGAGAAAGCTGTGTAAAAGGCTTTG
>NW_011127488.1:0-416 GCF_000146605.3 Meleagris gallopavo
TAGGATTGCTACCCTGGACTTTAGGAGAGCCAACTTCGATCTCTTCCGGGACCTAATTGGAGCTATCCCGTGGGCTCGGTTGTTAGAAGGTAAGGGGGCCTCTGAGAGCTGGTCAGCATTTAAACAGCTCTTCTTCCAAGCTCAGGATCGGTGCGTCCCTGTGAGCAAGAAGTCGGGAAAAGGTGGCAGGAGACCTGTGTGGATGAGCAAGGAGCTCATGCGCAAGCTCAAAGGCAAGAAGAAGGTCCATGAAATGTGGAAAAAGGGTCTGACCACTTGGGAAGAATATAGGAATGTAGTCAGGGCCTGCAGGGATGCAACGAGGAAGGCTAAAGCCCGCCTGGAATTGAATCTGGCTAAAGTGATAAAGGATAATAAAAAAGGCTTACTTCAAGTATGTTAACAGCAAAAGGAGA
>NW_011127489.1:0-696 GCF_000146605.3 Meleagris gallopavo
CTGTGCCCCCACCAGCCAGCGTCAGGTGTCACCGTCATGCGGAGGGGACAGAAGGCCCCCCTCGGGGACGGTTGTACCACAGTTGGTGACCAGCTGAAGGACTTCCCGGGGGAAGGTGGGGACACCGCATCACAGTGTCACACCCCCAAAGTTGGTGGCATCCCCGTATCACACCCCAATGCCGTGGGCACCCCCACAGCGTCACACCATGAAGTTGGGAACACCTGTGTCACCCCTACGGTGTCACAGCCCAAGGTGGGGACACCCCTCTGTGGACCCCCACAGAGCAGACTGTTCCCAGGGGGTGGTGTGGGGAAGATGTAACTGAGAGCAGTGGGCAAAGAGCTTATGGGACTCTTTGATAGAGCCAACGGCTGTGAAACCTTGGGAGTGTGGAGTGTAAGACAGAGAGCAAATGGTATCTGTAGTTGTGTGTAATTAAGGTTTATTCTTTGATTTTGGGGGATGACCCCCCACCCTGCATGTAAATAATAAAGGGCAGAGGAGTGGCTGTGAGGCTCCCTGTGTCACACGGGGGGTAAACTTTGGGGACAGAGGTCACTGCAGCATCCTGGCCCCACAGCCCCTATGGCCCCATAAGGACTATAGCCCCATCTCATAGCCACCCATATCCATCTGCCATAACTTTATCCCATCCCGTATCCATCATATCCTCCCCACAGCCATCTCAGATCC
>NW_011127490.1:0-351 GCF_000146605.3 Meleagris gallopavo
GGCTGAGCATGAGCCAGCAGTGTGCCCAGGTGGCCGTTAGGGCCAACGGCATCCCGGCCTGCATTTCAAATAGTGTGGCCAGCAGGAGCAGGGAGGTGATCATCCCCTGTACTCAGCACCTCGAGTAATGTGTTCAGTGTTGGGCCCCTCACTACAGGAAAGACATTGAGGCCCTGGAACGTGTCCAGAGAAGGGCAGCAAAACTGGTGAGGGGTCTGGAGCACAGGCCTCATGAGGAGCGGCTGAGGGAGCTGGGACCGTTTAGTCTGGAGGGGAGGAGGCTGGAGAGGAGACCTCATTGCACTCTACAACTTCCTGAAGGGAGGTTGTGATGAGGAGGGGTTTGGCCTC
>NW_011127491.1:0-364 GCF_000146605.3 Meleagris gallopavo
AAATATTTTTAAATATTTAAAAACAGTCCCTTCAAAAAGATTTGACCTTTTTTTCCTTGAAACTAATGCAGCAATGTCTGTTTCGGTGGAAATGGCTGCAATTCTAAGTGAGTTGTCGTGGTGCTCATCAGAGATCCAGTTTTACACATGGATTCTCCAAGGGGAAATCATGAGCCAACCTGCTAGCTTTCTCTAAAGTCATCACTGGCTGTGTAGTTGGGCGGAGAGCAGTGGATGTTGCACGGGCGGATGGAGGGGATCGCCCTGGGTCACTGTGGCCAGAAGAGACTCCAGCAGGGGCAGTTCCCGGTGGGGGGAGGAAGCGAGGGGCAGATGGTCCTGCTGTGCAGATGTACAGACAGGC
>NW_011127492.1:0-868 GCF_000146605.3 Meleagris gallopavo
TTTGTAACATCATCATGCCAGCATCCCAACTGCCTGCTTTAGAGCTTTCTCCTTCATTTTGTGTAACACTTTGTAACAGTATTTGCTCATTATGAAACTAAGAACACTCATTATAGAACTAAAAATACCTCCAAGCCAAAAGTTATCCACTTCCGAGGTGCTACAACCCTTCAGTGAGCACATGCACTCTGGAGTTTTTAGCCTAGGCTTTTGAAAACAAAACAGGACAATTTTACACAACTCAGAACAAAGGTATGCAATGATGAGAGGCACTCAAGCTCTGCCTGTAGGGTAAAACGTGGTATAAAAACAGCTGAAGAGAGGGGGGAAGATGAGGGAAGCAACCATCGGAGGCAAGTCAGAAGAGCTGATCCTTCTGGGATTGGTCAACAGGCAGGGCCCCTCTTCTCCCAGCAGAGACACCAGCCAGGAGAGAGGTGCACACGCTCAGTTACGCTGAGTGCTGTCCTGGGGACATCTCAGAAATCTCTATGGAGCTGTTCTCTAACTTAGCCTGCCTGTGGCCAGGCTGTGCTACTCGTAATTCCTTCCACATGTGTCATGGTTTTATGGTTTTTTTTTGGTTCTCAGTATTCCGCATCAAAACATCATGTAGTGTACTGGGAGTTCAAGTGTTAATGCTCCAATTCCAGGCACCTATCCCTATACATTACGGAAGTCCTGGGATCTGGCCCTTCCGGGTGGGGCGGTCTCTTCCTGCCTGGCAGTGGGTGCTGGAGGTGCTTTCCTGGCCGTTCCAAGCTTTTCAGGTGTGACTCGGTCTCGGGAACTCTCCCTCTCCTATCTTATTTGATTTCTTAGTCTCAATTTCAATCAGATTGTATTATATTGTGTGATCTTGCATTCC
>NW_011127493.1:0-749 GCF_000146605.3 Meleagris gallopavo
GGCCGTTACCTTGACAGGCCACCAGCAGGCAGCAACGCTGAGGGGCCGGAGGAACAGGGGCAGGGAAACGGCACCTACCCTGCCTACAGGGTGGCCTTGGGGTCCAGCGAGCTCCATTTCCCACTCGGGTGCGGGGAGGTGGCTCTTGCCCTCTGTACGGGGGGCCACGCTCCCCAGGCAGCCAAAGGAGCAACAAGGCAAAAGGCCAACTACAGCAAAGACCCGAGCCCTGCTTACAGGGAGGTCGCCCAGCACAAAGCCGGCCTGGTCACCCAAGGTGCCGGCAGCGCTCTACCGAAATGTGACTGTGCCCCTGCTGACAGGGAGGTGCTTTTGCCCAGAGAGCCTCTCTCTTTCGCCCCCATGCACAGGCTTCCCCTTCCTCCTCTTGCTCGCTGTTGCCTCCCGGAGTCCCACTCACTGCTTCTTCTTTCTTCTGCAGCCGCTCCTGAAAATGAAGGGCGCCATTAGACCTGAGGAGCAACAACCCCACCACCCAAAAGACACAGGAAACCCAACATCCAGGGGGAGCTCGGCACACGACCACCCAGCCACAGAAGCCCTTACAACCCCCTGTACCCAGTTCCTCCCAGCAGAACCCCCTGAGAGCAGCTATTCTCACCCATGCCAATGCGCTGCGGAGCTCCAGCCGGTGCTGCGGAGGGTCACAGAGGCGGGCAGACTGGGCAAATGGAGCTGGGCTCACAAAAAGCAGCGGCCAAAGGGGCGCCTTCCCTGCTTACAGGGGT
>NW_011127494.1:0-854 GCF_000146605.3 Meleagris gallopavo
TTATGTCCTCTAGCAAGATGGGCTGTTGTTTCGGGCAAGGCTCTCGGTCTCATCTTGGAGCAAGCGTCGCAATCCCGGCATGCCTGGACCATGTCAGCTAGCTGTATGGGCAGTCCCCACGCTTTAGCAGCTGCCCACATTGCCTTTTGTCCCGCATGCCGTAGCTTCTGATGTAACCAACGGGCGATGTTCTGGGATGGTGAAGGCTCAATCCATCGAACTCGGGCCAGCGTGTCGGCTTCATCATTTCCCGGTGACTGTAGGGGCTGATGACCAGAAACATGGTAGACACGTACAGTCCTGGGTTTGACTGTATTCCATCTGTCTGACCACATGTCCTTGCCCCAGATCGGCCGGGCATGGATAGTCCATTCCTGGGTGGCCCACTGTGCAATCCACAGAGTGAGCCCTCGGTACACAGCCCAACTATCCGTACAGGTGTTCAGGATACCATCACTGGGTTCCTTAGTTATAACCATCCACACGGCTCGCAGTTCTGCCCATTGGCTGAAGGTGGCTCAGATCTTTTACCCACCCCTGAATCGGCAGAGTGCTCTTGACTATAACTTCAGCCGTTTGAGTTATTGGCTCTATTGCCTGCAATGCCGAATAGACAGCCAATAACTGTCTTTCAATCCTACTGTATCTTTCTTCTGCTCCATGCCAGATCTGAGCCCAGAAACCAATGGGGGTCCAAACAGAACTCTGGCGTTGCCACAGGCCCCAACCAAAGCCATCTTGAGTGACGCAAACATCCAACTCGGCTGGGAGGGTAGGATCAAATACAGCCAATGCCTGGGCTTGTTGAACTGCCAGTTTTACTTGTTGGAAAGTGTCCTGTTCTGTTTTCCCCC
>NW_011127495.1:0-593 GCF_000146605.3 Meleagris gallopavo
TTAGTTTCTTTTAAGAATGTGATAGAAGCTGGTATATGTTTAGTGTTTTTGAAAATGTAGTTCAAATTTTTTATTTCAGAATGTTGTGTGCGTAGTGGACGTATACTATTCTATTCGTATACTGCTGATATTAGAAACGTGTTCCACATGCTTAAAATGTACTTCGTACTGAAACAGTTTTTTCCTGCTTTATTGTGTTATGGGTTTGAATATGGAAACGTGTTTACTGGCTCTTTTTTAACATACGTGAAAGTACTACCTAATATAGTATTTCTCCCTGAAAAAGTTTCTTTTTCCTTTCTCTTGTGCTTATGCTCTTTGGGTTTCTTATTTAGGCCATAACTTCTGATGTTTCCAGCTACTTTCATATTTTCATCTATTATAGAGTATCAATTAATACTGATTACTCAAATTGTGTAAAAACAGAATCAGTAACAGTATTTTGATATCAGTGATTAGATTTACTGCAGCCTGAGCAGTTCTCCTAGTACTTGTGCTTTTAAGCATTTAACTTTGTATTGTACCATTTCATTAAAAAAAGTTAACCAAGCTGTGGTCCTTACGGCTGTGCTGTACTAGAAGACCTGAATTTG
>NW_011127496.1:0-852 GCF_000146605.3 Meleagris gallopavo
AAGAGACTGTAGGAAACCTTGCGAGACCTGAATGAAAGACCCCGAGATGGTAGACCCAGTGCCCTGAGAATGTTGCAGACGACGTGGGCTACCCGCTTAGGATCCAAATGACGGGCACTGATCATCAGGTAAGACCCCTGATTGGTAAAGAAATAATCTTCTGCTCCCTGCCCCTGAGAAGTTAGAGCCTGGCACCCACAGAATAAAATGGCCATGGAAGGTGCAGGTAGGACCCAAGTGGTGTGGCCTACTTGCACCTTGGGGGAGATTGTTGGAGGTGGGAGGCTCAGGAGTCCCTCCGGTAATAGGTACGTGGCCTACTGGCGCGGTGGTCAACACTCCGATTTTCATTGCTAAAGGGACTCCCATCATGTCCCTATGGCAGATCAGGACACCTCCTTTGCTGCCTGATATTATGATGCAGCCGCAACCATCCGGCCGGAAATGTGGTACAGGCGGCCAGGACGTGCCCCTGTACAAGCGGAACTGTTGACCCAGGATAGAAACACGGCCTGTATTTTGCCCTGGAGGGCAGACCTTCCCTCTTGCTACCTCTGAAACATCTGTATTTCTCCCGTGAGTCTTTGAGCCTTCAGGATCCCCGGAAGGAATGAAATGTCATCAAAACGTTCCAGTGTTACTGTCAGATCATGTGTAACACCCGGCGATGGTCTGCATGGGACTGATGGAACATTGGACGGATCTGCACCTCATGACCGTATGCCTCCGGTAACATCATCGAGCGCTGGCCCATAGAAGGATGTCAACTTTCACCCATCGTCACTCATCTTGAAATTTACCAACGTGTGGCGATGAAATTGTATAAGCGTCACGGTGTATCGGATCTCTGTA
>NW_011127497.1:0-475 GCF_000146605.3 Meleagris gallopavo
CTGAGGACGTAACACGCCCCAGCCCCAACACCTACTGTTGCTCAGCTAGATTCCCCAGCAGTGTTTGACTGAAATGCGCTGCGAGTAGATGAATCAGGAAGATTAAAAATGATTTTTTTCTTCCAAGAATAAGACCATATGAAAATTGCCCTCAGGAAAACGAGGAAGATTTCTTGCTGTTACTTTCCTGCGTATTACCTTCCAAAGGTGACTGACTTCAATTTTTCTGTCATTTAGGAAAGGCCTGTTGCTGTATGCTAACAGCAGCAGGAACACATAGCTTGCCTTAGTCAGACAGTCCAGCGAATGCACATCTGCAGGCAGAAATGTCTTTTACTCTGAATTACTTTTGGGTTTCCATTCTAAATGTATGATGCCAATGATTCACCTCATAAAAACGTAACAGCTGTTTGTATAGGTTTTTTAAAACAGTCCCCGGACATGATAGTTCAGGAAGCTAGTATGATTTGAAGAG
>NW_011127498.1:0-704 GCF_000146605.3 Meleagris gallopavo
GCTCATGGTCAACCTGTCGTCCACCAGGACGCCCAGGTCCCTCTCTGGAGAGCTCCTTTCCAGCAGCTCATCCCCCAGCCTGTATTGGTGCATGCAATTATTCCTCCGTAGGTGTAAGACCCTACACTTGCTTTTGTTGAACCTCATCCGGTTTCTTACTGCCCAGCTCTCCAGCCTGTCCAGGTCTCGCTGAATAGCAGCACAGCCTTCAGGCGTGTCAGCCAATCCTCCCAACTTCGTATCATCAGCAAACTTGCTGAGGGTGGCCACTATCCCCTCATCAAGGTCATTGCTGAAGATGTTGAACAAGACCGGACCCAGCACAGACCTCTGGGGGACACCACTGGTTACAGGTGTCCAGCCAGACTCTGCACCACCAACGACGACCCTCTGTGCTCTGCCAGTCAGCCAGTTCTCAACCCACCTCATTGTCCACTCATCTATTCCACACTTCCTCAGCTTTGTTATAAGGATGTCGTGGGAGACAGTATCAAATGCCTTTCTAAAATCAAGGTAGACTACATCTACCGCTCTTCCCCCATCCACCCAGCATGTGACAGCATCATAGAAGGCCACCAGGTTGGTTGAGCACGACCTCCCCTTGGTGAACCCATGCTGACTACTCCTGATAACCTCCCTTTTTCTCCCCTAGTTTGTCTGGAGATGGTATCCAGCACAAGCTGTTCCATCACCTTTCCAGGGAC
>NW_011127499.1:0-734 GCF_000146605.3 Meleagris gallopavo
CCAGTGCCTGACCGCTGTCCGAGACAAAGAGTCCTTCCTTATGTCTAACCTAAACCTCCTCTGGTACAGCTTGTGGCCATTTCCTCGGGCCCTGTTTGTTGCCTAGGAGAAGAGGCCAAGCCCCTCCTCACCACAGCCTCCCTTCAGGCAGTTGTAGAGTGCAATGAGGTCTCCCCTGAGCCTCCTCTTCTCCAGACTGAACAATCCCAGTTCTCCCAGCCACTCCTCATAAGACTTGTGCTCCAGACCCCTCATCTGTTTCGTTGCCCTTCTCTGGACACGCTCCAGGGCCTCAATGTCTTTCTTTGGGCTCCAGGGACCAAAACTGAACACGGTACTCGAGGTGCAGACTCACCACAGCTGAGTACAGGGGATGATGACCTCCCTGCTCCTGCTGGCCACACTATTTCTAATGCAGGCCACGATGCCGTTGGCCCTAACGGCCACCTGGGCACACTGCTGGCTCGTGTTCAGCCGAGCATCAACCAACACCCCACGTCCCTTTCCTCTTCACAGTCATCCAGCCACTCAGCCCCAAGCCTGTAGCGCTGCATGGGCTTATTGTGGCCAAAGCGCAGGACCCGGCACTCGGCCTTGTTGAGCCTCCTTGGGAAGCAGCGGGAGCCTTTCCCCGTAGGCCTAAGCGGCCCAGCAGCGCTCTGCCCGTTAGCAGGGCCGTCTCAGCTCCGCTCCCACCCCGCGCGCCGCTCCGGCACAGCGCAGCCCGGCCCGTC
>NW_011127500.1:0-570 GCF_000146605.3 Meleagris gallopavo
TAAATGGGGCTGCATGAAGGGCTGTGTGTGATGGAGGAGAGGGGAAAGGGCACTGCAGATCTGTGCTGACTGCAGAAATGGCACAACACTGTAGCAGCAGAAAGGCAAACTGAAGAAACTATGCTTGAAGACCAGAAGTTTGGGTTGACTGTGCTAAAATCTTCCTCCAAAGAGATGCTCCTCAAGTATTTCTTGTTTCCTTTCTGTCAGAAGCTGATGCAAAAGCAGTCTTCCTGTGAAGTGCAGGGGAGGAGCAGGAGTGTGGCACATGACCTAAGAGAGGTACAGACACACAGCAGGCATCTGGGTTTGGTGCGCTGTCTTTCTAGTTAGGCTTTCTGTCCTTCCCTGGGACTGTTGTTGCATGTTGCTTGAGGTCTTAAAAAGCAGGTATGAAAGCAGTGAAAGAAGTCTGTTCTGAGGGAGCTCCTCTCCAGGCTGGAGTGCATCCTGGAACAGCAGGTCCCAGCTCAGGGAAACACCTTTCCCCGCAGTTGACATCCACACTTTCTCCAAGACGCTGGCTGGAAGAAAGTGCAAGGACTTGGAAGAAGAGAAACAAAAGCAGAG
>NW_011127501.1:0-489 GCF_000146605.3 Meleagris gallopavo
GCAGTGCAATTCCGATGCCGAGAACGTGCGAATTCAGCCTCCTGCACTACCTCCGTAGGGAGGTTTTTTCTCCGCAGGCCAGAAAGGATCGCTCCCCACTTTCTGTCACGCTCTCTCTCCCTGGGAGCGAAACAATTGTCGCTCCCCGAACTTCCAACAGCCTTATTAGAGAGGGTTTTGCTCTCCACTCTTTTCCTCCGAGCATGCACAAGCGTAGTCATGGAGAACAACACCAAAAAAGAATTGCCGCTCGAAATGAAGGCAGAGACGTCGTATTCACAGCTAGGCCTAGTGCATTCTGCATGTACCCGAGGCGAAGTGCAAACCGCTCCTCTCCGACGTGCGGACACGAGACCGCTCGCGCGTCGGAGAAAAGCAGCAGGCACAAGTCGCCCGTTCTCGGCAAGTGAGAAACACGAGAGCGCTGCTGACGGCTGAAAGCGGCACGTCGGGGAGAAGCGCGATTTCTCGACCAGCGTCGGCAAAACT
>NW_011127502.1:0-508 GCF_000146605.3 Meleagris gallopavo
ATGGCAATGTATTCAGAGAAGTCTAGAAGTAAATGAAGTATATATGTACAAATCAAACCAACAAAATAAAAGCAACAATAAAACAGTAATCAAACAAGCAAATAAACAAATTAAAAGAAAAGAAAAGCTGAAATAGTGAAGAAAGAAATAATTGATAAATTCTGGAAAAAAATACATTTTAGAACTTTTGAAAACTGCCTTTTACAAAAAAAAAAAAAAGTAAAATGAGTGTATTTTATGTCTCCATAGGAATTCACGGAATAGCTCTGGATCATTATTCCCCAACTGTATATATTTTCCTAGAGACAGAGTGGGCTTGGTTGCCTACTGTGTGGAGGACATGCAGAAGGTCCTCTGTGTTGCATACAGCACAGTTTGGAAATTAGGCCCTTTTAAATAAATATCAAGATTCTCATAGATACATGCCAGACAAATTGCTAAGGTAGCTCTCTACATTAAGTTTAACACAGAAAATTTACTTTTTAAAAATATATAAAGCTAATTCTTG
>NW_011127503.1:0-761 GCF_000146605.3 Meleagris gallopavo
ATTGTCTCTGTTCTTAATGTCAAGCTGAGGCAGCAGTTCCATTAGCACAGAGTTGAAACTTTCCCCTCACTCGACTGCTGAAGCTGACCTAAATGCTGGCAGGGAAATGGATCTTTCCCAGGGTTCTTCCCACTAATTGAAGAAACCAAGTAGCAGTCTAGAGTTCAGGGCACCAGAGCCTGTTTCCTAGCAGGTAATCTCATTAACCAGTAGTTCTGGAAGTAAATGCTGACTTTTAATGGTCTTTTGTTCCTGCATGAACAGCCAGGTGGGGTTGCCTTTTGTGTTTCAGAAGGCCAGGCAATGCTGCCACAAGTCAAAGTCATTTGTGTTAGCGTGAGAGGGAGCTGAGCACAGATGACCATCAGCACACTTCCAATTAGTCAGCTGTAGTGTAACACCATAAATCAAGACAAAAATAAAAACAAAACCCCTATCTGCTGGGCAAAGTTGGGATTAAGTGAAAATCCAATGGATTTTGGAGTCATTTCAACTTTTTTCCATTGATTTTTCCAGCTCCTGGAAAGAGAAGATGCTCTCAGGGAGCGAGAGGCCTGTCTGGACAAACTGAAAGAGGTGGGGTAACTTAAGGATGCTTCTTGCCTTAGGTGCCATTTAGCTTGGTGTTTGCTATCTGCAGGCATCGTGTGCTTGCCAGCTTTAATGCTTCTCTCTTTAAAGCACTTGAAATATGGAAATGGAAGTTTGTTGGATCGTTTGAATACTGAAATGCCACTTAGCTTGCAGTTGTTTCTAAAATG
>NW_011127504.1:0-1188 GCF_000146605.3 Meleagris gallopavo
GGGCAATTTACTCGGCACCTGGCATGATGGCTGCAAATGGATGCAGCCTGTCTTCATGGGGAAAGAGAGTTCTAGCTGAGGAACTGGCGGGACTTATTGACAGGTGTTTAAACTAGGTATGAAGGGGGAAGGGGACAAAATGAGGACCGCTGGGACTGAGGGGGCAGTTCGAAGCTCCAAACAGAACTTGATGGGTGGAGACAGTGGAGTTCAAAGGCTTGGAGAGGGGTGGGGGGATGCTGCTTCTCTTAAGTGCCTGTATACTAATGAGCGTAGCATGGGGAATAAACAAGAAGAGCTGGAGTTCTGCGTGCAGTCGTGAGGTCATGATCTCATTGCGATCACGGAGACGTGGTGGGACAGCTCGCATGACTGGAATGTTGTCATGGAGGGCTATGTGCTTTTTAGGAAAGATCGGCTGGCTAGACGGGGTGGTGGAGTTGCTCTTTATGTGAGAGAGCAGCTAGAATGTATTGAACTTCATTTGGGGGAGAGTGATGTAGCAGTGGAGAGCTTATGGGTGAGAATCAAGGGGCAGGCTGGTAAGGGTGACACTGTTGTGGGGGTGTACTACAGGCCCCCTGATCAGGATGAGGAGGCTGATGAGGCCTTCCAAAAGCAACTGGATGTAGCATCACGTTTCCAGGCACTGGTGCTTATGGGGGACTTCAATTATCCAGATATTTGCTGGACGACCAACATAGCCAGGCACACACGGTCCAGACGATTCTTGCAGTGCGTTGAAGACAACTTTCTGATGCAAGTGGTGGAGAACCAACGCAGGGAGGAGTGTTACTGGACCTTATTCTCACCAACAGGGATGGACTTGTTAAGGAAGTAAAGGTTGGGAGCAGTTTGGGTTGTAGTGATCATGAGATGGTGGAGTTCAAGATCCTGAGTGGAAGAAGCAAAGCAATAAGTAGGATTGCTACCCTGGACTTTAGGAGAGCCAACTTCGATCTCTTCCGGGACCTACTTGGAGCTATCCCGTGGGCTCGGGTGTTAGAAGGAAAGGGGGCCCCTGAGAGCTGGTCAGCATTTAAACAGCTCTTCTTCCAAGCTCAGGATCGGTGCGTCCCTGTGAGCAAGAAATCGGGAAAAGGTGGCAGGAGACCTGTGTGGATGAGCAAGGAGCTCATGTGCAAGCTCAAAGGAAAGAAGAAGGTCCATGAAATGTGGAAAAAGGGT
>NW_011127505.1:0-483 GCF_000146605.3 Meleagris gallopavo
CCCCGCACCATTCCACAGATGTACAGGTTTTGTCCCTACAACAACAGATCATGTATTGATTTCACAGACACCAGCAGGCAGCAGAAGTATTGTCCAGTAAGCCCATGTCCCCCCAGAAAACAGAAAGATGCTACTTGGACAGCCCAAACACAAACGCACAGTTCACTTCTCACTGCCCCTTGCTGCACTCCAAATGGATGCTTACTTGACATCCCTTACAGCACCGCAATCTTCAGCTGCCTTGATTCCTGAGTCCTCCTTTTGGACAGGAACCCTACAGAAAGTATCAACAAGTGAAAAATCATGAGGAAGAAGCATTTTTCCCAGCTTTCTGCTGCCACGCAAGTAGTCTCTTGAGGAAGGCAATGCTTGGAAGTCAGCTGGCTGCAAGAACTGCCTGCTCATCACTAGCTGCAGCTTGTGTCTGACTGCCATGGCTTCCGTCAGCAAGTGCCCCCAGGTCCCCTTTTCCCACACAAGTGT
>NW_011127506.1:0-478 GCF_000146605.3 Meleagris gallopavo
ACTCCAAGAGGCTTGTGTGACACAGCCACTGTGTCTGCACAGCCCAATTCATTTCACTAGACTTCTTTCAAAGTCTCAGAACTTAAGTTCTCTTGCACTTGTATTATCACATCAAAGAATACCTGATCCCTAAATCTACATAAATCAGGATATTCAGTCTCTAGGGACTGTAAACTTTAACGTAATGCATAGGATTTTTCATGATTGCATGCACAGTCAACATCTACAAAAAGTTGCTGTAATAGGCATGTTTTGTTTATCTGTGATGGAAAGGGTAACTGTCTGCAATGACAAAGAATTGCAATGCTGAGAGCAGTTGCTGTCGCTGTTGTTTGGTGCCCTCTCCTGGCTCTAACATAGTGACGCAATTTGGGAATTCCTGCCCAGGTAATGACAATTATTTCCACCCATGCCCAAAGACTAGGCTGAAACCTGCTAAAAGCATATACTAGAGAACATAATTTCATTACACAAGCTT
>NW_011127507.1:0-547 GCF_000146605.3 Meleagris gallopavo
GGAGGTGATCCTGCCCCTCTACTCTGCACTGGTGAGGCCTCACCTGGAGTGCTGTGTCCAGATGTGGTGCCCTCAGTAAAGGAGAGATATAGACCTGTTGGAGTGGGTCCAGAGAAGGGCCACAAAAAGATCCACAGACGGAACACCTCTCATATGAGGACAGGCTGAGAGATCTGGGGCTCTTCAGCCTGGAGAAGAGGCAGCTGCGAGGTGACTTGATAGCAGCCTTTCAATATCTAAAGGGGAGCTACAGAAAAGAAGGGGACAGACTCTTTAGCAGGGTCTATGGTGATTGAACAAGGGGAAATGGCTTCAAGCTCTGAGAAGGCAGATTTAGGTTAGATATAAGGAAAAAATATTTTGTGGTGAGGCACTGAACATGTTACCTAGTGATGTGGTTGATGCCCTGTCCCTGGAGACCTTCAAGGTGAGGCTGGATCATGCCCTGGGTATCCTAATCTAGCTGTGGTGTCCCTGTTCATTGCGGGGGCATTGGACTAGATGATCTTCAGAGGTCCCTTCCAACTCTAAGGATTCTATGATTCCT
>NW_011127507.1:8693-9216 GCF_000146605.3 Meleagris gallopavo
CCCTACTGTGTAAGTCTTTTACTCTACTTGAAAAACAAATATTTTGTGAAAGATCTTAGACTATGTAAGAGCCTCAGACAAAGCAAGAGGAATACAACAATTTATGTTATGAAGTTAATCTGTTTTGAGAACATTCTAAATCAAGTAAATTCTCTGGCTGTGCATCTCTTCAGGGAGTGCTAGCAGTTGGCAGACTGAAGAAAAGGTCGTTTGTTTCCCACAATGATGTCTGCAGATATATGTTGATCATCAGCTTAACATTATTAATAATCGTTAAAAGGGTTGATTCTATTAAATTCAGCCATAGGACAGCCTGAAATACATTTAAATGGTTTTTAAGTGGATCCTTACTACCACAAATACTCCATAGAAAATCTGTGTCTGAAGTGAACCTCCTTGCAACAAAAGACAAGACCAGAAAGCACACACTCTTGTTTAACTTCATGCAGTTGGTGATTGCCCAGTTCTCTAATTTGTCTAGATCTGTCTGCAAGGCTTCTCCACCATCAAGGGAGTCAGCAGC
>NW_011127508.1:0-456 GCF_000146605.3 Meleagris gallopavo
ACCTAGGGAGGAATAATTGCATGCACCAATACAGGCTGGGGGATGAGCTGCTGGAGAGGAGCTCTGCAGAGAGGGACCTGGGTGTCCTGGTGGACGACAGGTTGGCCATGAGCCAGCAGTGTGCCCTCATGGCCAAAAAGGCCAATGGCATTCTGGGGTGCATTAAAAAGAGCGTGTCCAGCAGGTCGAGGGAGGTGATCCTCCCTCTCTACTCTGCCCTGGTAAGGCCTCATCTGGAGTACTGTGTCCAGTTCTGGGCTCCCCAGTACAAAGACAGGGATCTCTTGGAAAGAGTCCAGCGGCGGGCCACAAAGATGGTGAAGGGCCTGGAGGATCTCCCCTATGAAGAAAGGCTGAGTGAACTGGGTCTGTTTAGCCTTGAGAAAGATGACTGAGAGGGGACCTGATCCAGGTTATAAATATGTGAGGTGTGGTGGCCATAGCGGTGAGGCCAGG
>NW_011127509.1:0-481 GCF_000146605.3 Meleagris gallopavo
AAGCTAGATCTAGACAGGCTGGAGAGTTGGGCAGGGAGGAATTTAATGCGATGTAAGATGGGTAAGCGTAGAGTCCTGCATCTGGACAAAAACAACCCCAGGTACCAGCGTAGGTTGGGACTGAGCTGTTGGAGAGGAGAGCAGGGGAAAGAAAGGGACCTGGGGGTCCTGGTGCTCAGCAGGATGACCGTGAGCCAGCACTGGGCCCTTGTGGACAAGAAGGCCAAAGGCATCCTGGGGTGTAATGGAAGGGCTGTGGATAGTAGGGCGAGAGAGGTTCTCCTCTCCCACCCCTCTGCCCTGGTGAGACTGCAGCTGGAATATTGTGTCCAGTTCTGGGCCCTTCCATTCAAGAGGACAGGGAACTGCTTGAGAGAGTGCAGGACAGAGCCACAGAGATGATGCAAGGAGTGGAACACCTCCTTACGAGGAAAGAATGAGGAGCTGAGTCTCTTGAACTTGCAGGAGACAGGAGGGCTCA
>NW_011127510.1:0-556 GCF_000146605.3 Meleagris gallopavo
ATCTCTAAGCAAGGACAGACGGATGGCCAGAACAATGACCAGTGTAGAAGGGGCACAGGTGTCAGGGGGGTAATTAAACAATTAAGAGGCCGTGTTGGTGTTTATGTTGTAAAACAGACATCCGAAAGTTACGACCAGATGTTTGTTAAGAAAGCAACGGTTAGAAGGCAATTAACCAATGAAGATATTTGTGTCTGGGCGGCAAAGATTTGTGCTTACTTGGTATCTGTGTGATTAGTGAAGAAAGAGTGTGAACCTGCAGTACTCAGTGAGGGAGGAACCAGGGGCAGGAAGAGATCAGCGTCGGGCAATAGGGCATAAAAGACGTAGCACTGTTTTCTCGGGGCGCTCCTGCTTGCAGGACGCCCGCCATTGCAATCGCGAATCAAATCTGCTTTACGAGAGAAACCGTCCTGGAAAAATTATTTGGATATTGCCAACAGCGTTCAAGAAAAGTTTAGACGTCGTGCTGAGGGACGTGGTTTAGTGGTGAATACTGGTGGTAGGGGATGGTTGGATCGGGTGGTCTTGGAGGTCTTTTCCAACCGTGGTGATT
>NW_011127511.1:0-744 GCF_000146605.3 Meleagris gallopavo
AAAATTTCCAGCCACCCAGAAATATCCATTCACTCCAAAATTCTCTATCCAGCTCCACAACCTCCATCCAGACCCCAAAGTCTCCTTCCAGACACTGAATCTGCATTCACCTCCAAAATCTCCATGCAGACCCCAAATCTCCATCCGGTCTCAAAAGCCTCCATCCAGCTTTTAAACTCTCCATCCAGCTCACAAACTCTCCAGCATTTCCCCTTTCATTACCGCAAGGGGGAAGTCAGCTCTCCTGCCCTTCCCCTCACAGCTGTTCCCACACACAGCCCTCCCACACACAAACTTCCTCATTCCCCCATTTCCTGGCAAAAACCCCACAACCCCTCTGTCCTTTTCTGAACCAAAATGCATTTTCCCCCATCGCCAAAAATGAACAAACCCAACCCAAACTCTGCTCTTTAAACCCACAGACTGGTGTGAGCGTCAGGCAAGCTGTGTCCTGACACAGAAAGAACCTTGGTGGTAAATTAAAAACAAAACAGCAAACATGATTGGGATGACCTCACAGCTGTGTCTCTGTCCTTCAGCCCTGATGTCAGTGCTGGGTGCTGTGAAATTATCAAGGATTTGCAGCATCACTGTCACCATAATCCTGTGCCCAAGGGCTGGTTCAGAATCAGAATTCTCCTCCAGGAAAGTGGGATAAAACCCTCCAGAAATGGGAATTCTGCCCCTGAACCACGGTGGGCCGGGTGCTGGTTTGGGATGTGGAGCTGGAGATGCGCACACAGG
>NW_011127512.1:0-716 GCF_000146605.3 Meleagris gallopavo
GGGACAGGCGGTTGTCCCGGTGGTGGCACTGCCGGCGGTTGTCCCGGTGTCACCCGGTGGCCCTGGGGGGAGTTGTTTCTGTAGGGCTCTGGATGGGAATTTGATGAGAACCATCCATTTCTGAAAGGAAATGGGGAAAGAAAGACAACAAAACTGACATAGTATTGATTTGAATGGAAACAGACATTTTGGGGGTGATCCCAGGGGGACAAAGCAGAGCGGGAACGTGTCACTATGTGAGGTTGTCCTCAAAATCCCCATTGGAGACCTCTGGAGGACTCCCGGAACCCCTGGGGACCCTCTGATCTCAAAGAGACCCCTCTGGGACATCTCCAGACCCTTCTCGATGACTCCAGGACCACTCAGACTCACATGAGGACACTCCGGACCCTACCAGACTCCACTGGGACATCTCCAGATCATCCCAGTGGCTCCTCAGAGCTCCTGGAGCCATCCTGGGAGCTTCCAGATCCTTCAAGGGACCCCCGCGGCCAACCTGGGGACCCCCTGAATGCCCCAAACCTTCTAGGACATCTCCAGGTTTTTCTGCAGGACTCCAGGGATGGGAAAAGGGGAGTTGTGGGAGGAAAAAAATAGGTTAGTGAGGCTTCCATGCTGTGGAAAGGGAGTCTGGGGGAGACCTCAGGGGACACAGGGCAGGGGGGAAGAGGGGGAATAGGGGTCTCAATATTGTAGAAAGAGATTCTGGGAGGAAC
>NW_011127513.1:0-515 GCF_000146605.3 Meleagris gallopavo
AAAAACAGGAGGGCAAGGGAATGCCCAGGCAAAGGCAAGGGCCAAGAGAACATGGAAGGAAATGCCAAGGATGACGGCCCAGACAATACGGCAGGGAACGCCAAAACTGAATGCCGACATGAATGTGGCAACACAAAGCCAAGGGGTCATTAGGCCAAGAGAATGGGGCAAGGAACACAAAAAGAGGAGGACAAGAGAATGTAATAGTGAAAACAGTGCAAGACCAGAGACAAGCAAGACACAGAACAAAGAGGATAGGCAGCCTTCTGGGCACCATGAAGCGCAATTCAGAGCTCTGGGGGAACCCTATTGTGCCGGGCTCTGGAATGGGTAAACGCTGGCGGGTGTGCATCGCCCTTACCTGCTGGGCAGACAATGACCAGTCAGCAAAGTGAGGTTCCGGGGCATGCCGGGAAATGCAGATTCCACTTCCTTGCTGTTTCCACAGAGACCAACACATCTCTCCGTGCAGTTGTTACGGCACGTTGGGAGCACCGCAGCTCTGCTGCCACCTG
>NW_011127514.1:0-752 GCF_000146605.3 Meleagris gallopavo
CCAGACCCCTCACCAGCTTTCTTGCCCTCCTTTGAGCACGGTCCAGGGCCTCAATGTCTTTCTGGCAGTGAGGGGCCCAAAACTGGACGCAGTACTCAAGGTGTGGCCTCACTAGTGCTGAGTACAGGGGAACAATCACCTCTCTGCTCCTGCTGGCAACACTGTTTCTGATGCAAGCCAGGATGCCATTGGCCTTCTTGGCCACCTGGGCACACTGTCGGCTCATGTGCAGCCGAGCATCAATCAATACCCCCAGGTCCATTTCCTCTACGCAGTCCTCCAGCCACACCGCCCCAAGCCTGTAGCGTCGCCTGGGGTTGTTGTAGCCGAAGTGCAGGACCCGGCATTTGGTCTTGTTGAACCTCATCCCACTGGCTTCAGCCCAGCTCTCCAGCCTGTCCAGATCCCTCTGTATGGCCTCGCTACCCCCAGGCAGATCCGCACTTCCAGCCAATTTGGTGTCATCTGAGAATTTACTGAGGGTGCACTCGATGCCTTCATCCAGGTCATCAATAAAGATATCGAAGAGGACAGGCCCCCGGCACCGACCCCTGCGGAACACCACTCACGACCAGTCGCCAGCTGGATTTAACTCCATTCACCCCACTCTCTGAGCCCGGCCGTCCAGCCAACTCCTTACCCAGCCAAGAGTGTACCCATCCAAGCCTCGGGCTGCCAGCTTCCGCAAGAGAATACTGTGGGAGACAGTGTCAAAGGCTTTGCTGAAGTCTAGGTAGACCACATCAACAGCC
>NW_011127515.1:0-666 GCF_000146605.3 Meleagris gallopavo
GTCTGTTGAATTGAGTGGGAATTGGGAGATGTTTTTTCCTGAAGAACACACGTGTATAATATGTATGCGTACATATGTAGGGTCAGAGGGGCTTACGAATGTGTCCTGGAACGCCTGTGATAAACTGGGGGTCTTGTATCCTGAAAGGACTCTGAGCGAGGCATGGTGTGTGCTTATAGAAGGTCATGAAAGATGTGTGCATGAGCTCTCATGCGGAGCTTAAGAAGGTTTTGTAATATGTAGATAAAGGACCTGCAAGGGCTGTGTATAGGGCCTAGGGGACACGTATATATGCGTACATATATAGGTCCAGCAAGGACTTACATGTGATGTCTAAGGGGTTTGTATATTGTTTAGATTTGATGATTAGCGGATATAATTAGCTGGGTTTTTTTTTTTGTTTGTTTGTTTGTTTTTGGCTAGAAACAGTCTTCTGGGAAAGAAATTTGAGCATCTACTGTCTAAGAGTAGAAATCCCTGCCCAGAGTGATATGTGTCCACCTGGGCAGGTTTGGTTCACCTCAGCACTGAAAACCAGTTTGGCAGCTAGAAACCCAAGCAAACAGCCCTCTCCCCAAAGCCTCTTGCATCCACACAGAAGCTGGAGCTGCTGCATCTGCAGCAGGTGGAGCCTCAAATTAAAGCACTCAGGTAAGCCAATTTGAT
>NW_011127516.1:0-542 GCF_000146605.3 Meleagris gallopavo
TCTCCACATTGTTGTCTGCAGTCAAAGTCACTCAAAATTCCTATGGTCCCAGCAGCACTAAAATACATAACAGCCTCCTTACAATAATGGCTGTGAATCACAGCATTCCTCAGCTGACATAAGTAGTTAAAATAGTTTAAAAAAGTTAAATAAACTTTTTAAAAGTTCAAGTGAAAAATGAAAAAAGGTTGAAAAGGACTCCCCTACCGTCTAACAATATTAAAGTCTGCCTCAAATTTACAAACGTACTCAGCAACATCAAACACGCCGGCTTCAAACACACGCGGCAGCTTCAAACCTGGCAGCTTCAAATGCGGCAGCTTCAAACACACGCGGCAGCTTCAAACGCGGCAGCTTCAAACACTTTTGTGGCAGCCATCTTGCACACGCTCAAAAGAGCACAACCTTAGAAACCTTAGGCAGGCACCTTATCCACTAGGCTACACAGAGGCTTTGTACAAAAAGATTATGGAATTTGCAGACGTTAAATTAGCCCGTAGAGGGAGCTCACACCGTCCCATAAATGTACAATAATTGGAACA
>NW_011127517.1:0-611 GCF_000146605.3 Meleagris gallopavo
GCAGAGTAGAGGATGCTATGGGAAGGATTTATTTTGAAGGGAAGGAATGCCCCTATTGATGCAGCTATCTGAAGCCTTGCTCTACTTTTCATGAACGTTCAAAACATCTGTGTTGAAACTGATGGACTGACAGTCCTGGGAGGGAGGAGGATAAAGCTACTTTCTTATTATTGACTTCAATCTTTCATAAGCCAGTTGAAAGATGGAAATAAAGCCTGTGGCTTTTTCAACCCTTCTGTTCCAGATAGCCCTGTCAAAGGCAAGTGTGAGGGGCTCCAGGTGCTATGTGGATCCAAAGTTCAGCAGCTGAAAAGAATGAGTAGCTTCATTGTAACAGGGTCACATGTGATTTTTGGAGCAAACTTGCTGCAGCTTTTTGGAACAGGCTGCCCAGGGAGGTGGTGGAGTCACCGTGCTCAAGAGCCACGGGGTTGTGGCACTGAGGGCTGTGGGCAGGTGGGGGTGGGCCGGTGTTGGACCGGATGATGGCAGTGGTCTTTCCAACCATAACGGTTCTATGAAAGATGAAGCTTTGAAGAAGTCTTGTGCTTAAATGTAAGGCTCTTTTCAGCAAGTCTGAGCTGTTTTGGTCCCCTGGCTACTGTTTCAAA
>NW_011127518.1:0-536 GCF_000146605.3 Meleagris gallopavo
CGCGGATCCGCGGATCCCTCCGCCCTTCTAGTCACGGAACCGGGCCGAACCAGCCCGTAAACCGTTGACATTCTTGGTGGAGAATGCGGGCAACAGTTGCTTTTTAGCTTTTTGAACAAATCTCTCTCTCCGCTCTCAGACAGCTTCATTGGGAAAGTTTATCTGTTTCACCAGTACTGTCTGAAAGCGTGACCTTGAAAAGTCCAGGCGGACGGCCAATACTCTAGGATATTTGTAAACTTTGAGCCTTGCTATCTTGTTTCTGTAAAAAGAAAAAAAAGAAGAAAAAATGCTTTCTCTACTGAAACTGCCTTTTAAGGGGCTGCATGCCACTGTCTCTTCTTTCTTAATGCTAAAAACATACTGGGCCTTAATTAAGTTCACCACTTTGCTCTATGGAGCAATAGGTATATATAGCCAATTGAAAACATGGATGGAAGTAACTATGTGGCATCTGCATATTATGTGGCATACCGTTCCAGAGGGAGCTGCTAATTTTACAGGGTTGGGAATTTTTAAGCAGGTTTCCAGCCTCT
>NW_011127519.1:0-476 GCF_000146605.3 Meleagris gallopavo
GAGCTACTCAGGCAGAGCTCAAGCGCTCCAATGAAGGGACGCAGCACGCACTGCTCCTGCCCTCATTCCAGCCGCTTATGACATCATAGGGGCCACCAGGCTGCTCCACCATGACGGACAGGGTGGGGAGGCAAGAGCACTGGTCACAGGTCCAGAAGATTCCACCATGCCATCCCAACATTCTAGAATCAGTGGGCGGTTGGAATTCTACCTCAGCCGAATCCTGGAGAAGCTGGCACGGCGTTGTCATGACCAAAGCGCAGGACCTGGCGCTTGAAATGTAAATAAAAGCAAGAAATAAAAGCAATTTATCCCAGTTTTCTTCACCTGAAAACTTTTGGATTCCTCTTGATTCCTCTTTAGCGTTCAGAGCTAAAAGGCTCCTAAATAACTTCACATAAAGTAGAAATTATATGAAGGATGAGTACGTTTCTCAGCATTATCTTTAGAAATAGTTTCATCTTGCCAAAGCAGCT
>NW_011127520.1:0-481 GCF_000146605.3 Meleagris gallopavo
CTTCATCTTTCTCATGGAAGTGGCTCAAAAGGTCTTCATCGCCCTGCTGTTTATGGGAATCGTCCGTCTGGCAATTCACCTCACGCGTGGCAATATGCATGAGCAGGTTCGGCTGCGTATGGAGCAGCTGAGTCGGGACATGGCTCAGCTACTGACCAAGACGGTGCAGTGGAAGCAGTGGCAGAACTGGGCGGCCAAGGGAGCCCCGCTCCTTGCTGCCCTTCAGCACTGGCACATCTGGGCCTTTCCCGCAGGCTTTCTCCTGTTCTTTGGCCTCATTTGGTGCATCAGGAAGACGAGATATTTGCCCCGGAGCAGCAGCATTATTTGGATCTGTGCTGCGATCCTTACCGTCTTCCTTAAGCTCTTCTTCTTCCTCACAAAGTGGCACGTATGCTGGCCTGTATCGGCAGCAGCCTGAAAGGTCCAGAACAGGAGGACGACGACAATGAGGAAGAGGACAGTGACTCAGACGAGACAT
>NW_011127521.1:0-419 GCF_000146605.3 Meleagris gallopavo
CCTTCTGAGCCCTAGGGACAAGCCACGAGCTGCTCCTCTGCAGCCACAGCTCTGCACAGCAGAGTTCATCTCTCCGGACATGGACTCATGTTGCTGAGAGATCCAGGAGGCTGAGAGTTACACTCTGTGACTGTGCTGTGTGGGAGGTGTGTGGGCAGCTGGGGAAGGCTTCCTGGGTGCTTCTGGCATCACCAGTGCAGAAGGGGGATATTTGGCTCCAGTTCTGCCACTGATCCTCTCCTAGGCAAGTTTCCTTAGGACCGTGCTGCCCATGCCTCCAGTGCCCTGCTCAAGCTCTGTGCAGCGCGGTTGTTTCAGACATAGGAATGACTTTGCTGTCCAGGAGACATCAGCTCGAGGTTACCTCTGTGGGCTGCCCTGCAATGCTGCCACAAGCCCCGAGATGGGCACTAACTCCC
>NW_011127522.1:0-606 GCF_000146605.3 Meleagris gallopavo
GGGCCCCTGTTTTTCTCTCAGCTCCTCCTGATCGTGGTGCAGAAAGCAGAGCATGTCCCCCAGCAGCCGCTCCCTCGTGCAGGTGCACTCCAGCTGCACGCGCAGACAGGACCTGCTCGTCGCCGTCTCCTCCACGTTGTCCAGCTCCACATGGAAGGTGTGCCCAGGAGGAGGCCTCACGGGCACGAGCAGCTGGTAGATGACGTTGCCATCGTGGGTGCTCCATTCTTCATAGACGCAGACCCCGATGGCCGGCTGCAGCTGGGGCGTGAAGCTGTGGCAGGTTTGTCCTCGGCAGGTGCGCAGAAGATCATCCACCAGCTCCTCCACCAGCTGGCACTTGTCAGCCATGTACGGTGCTGGCCACTCGGTGCTGTAGGCCCAAACTCTGCCCAGGTCCCGTGTCTCGTCTGAGTCCCTGTCCTCTTCCTCATCGTCGTCCTCCTCCTCGTTTCGGGACCTTTTCAGGCTGCTGCCGATACAGGCCAGCATACGTGCCACTTTTGTGAGGAAGAAGAAGGCCTTAAGGAAGAGGGTAAGGATCGCAGCACAGATCCAAATAATGCTGCTGCTCCCTGGCAAACATCTCCTCTTCCTGATGCACCA
>NW_011127523.1:0-322 GCF_000146605.3 Meleagris gallopavo
GGAATTACTGTGCTTACATGACAGTCCCAGTGCTCCTGCGGCGGATCTGGATCCCGAAAGGTTTGGTCTGAACGCTGACGTCGTAGAGGCGGCGCTCGATGGAACTCGTGGGGGTGCTGGGGAGGTTGAGTGGCACCGGCACCTCGTAGCGCTTATTGGCGTAATCATCAATCTGGGCAGGGGAAATGGGTTTGTTTTAATCACACTAAACGCCAAAAAAAAATATATATATATATATATAAGTCCCGTCCTCCTCCCCCACCCCCCGACCAAAAAATAATAAATAGGGTAAATTAGTGTTTGTGGGGATCTCGAGTAAAAA
>NW_011127524.1:0-759 GCF_000146605.3 Meleagris gallopavo
AGTTAGAGCTGTTACTAATGATTGCGTGGTTATATAGAAAATCAGTAAGTCTGGGGGTTTTTTGCTGATTTTTTTGGAAGTGCTGGTGAAGAAAAAAAAGAAAAAACAAATTCAAAGCTCTTGAAAGGAGTGGAATGAGCACAGTTGAATGCAAAGCCTTAGAGGCACGATGCTTGCCATTCCTATAGCTAGGAAGGATTTTAAACACAAATGCAATGTGTGCGTCCTGCATACTGCACTATGTAAGGCTGGAGAGAGAAGGTAAGGAAAGAAGTGGATTGATGTTTGCTGCCCTGTAGATGTTTGTCCTGGGCCTCTCTTTAGTGCTCTTGTCAGAACATCCTGAATACCTTTTCCATTGAAAACTCAAATCTGTTAAAAGTATTGAAACCTGAAATGTGTGTAATTAGGCATGTGAATTATACTTAAAAAAAAAGAAAAAAGCAAACCCTTGAAATGTTATCAAATTGAAAGTGGTGTTTTTCCTTTTTTAAAATATCCACTTAATCTTCATACAGTAGAAACTTGCTAGAAAAACTCTTTTGGTAAATTCTTCTCATCCTCTTTTATTACAAAAGCACAAGCACCTCTTTCCCTGTGTGTTGTACCCGTGGTTTGTCTGCTTTCAGGTGACAACTCTATTCAAATCTATCGTTTGTTGCTCTCCAAAACTGCTTTAATTAAGTCAACAAAACTTTCTAAAAGCCATTTCCAATGCTGCTGTGGCCTTTAAAGCTACCTCTTTTATGTATTTATACA
>NW_011127525.1:0-581 GCF_000146605.3 Meleagris gallopavo
TTCCAGCAAGCTGCTGAGGACAGAGGTCAGTCACATCAGCTGCCTCTGCATTAACTGGGAGATGATTTTATGTTCATCCCTGGTCAACACAACAGGGGCTGCTTTCTTTAACATCTTTATTACACCTTCTTAGCTGAGTATAACTTTTCTAAAACAATTCTCAGCACTACGAAAGATAATATTCAAGACATTACAGCTATACGGAATGGAGACATTCCAAATGAATTAAATACAATTTAAAGAAAAGAAACAAACAAAAAACCCAAGAAGCTGCTTCCTTCAAAAGTCAGAGGATTCTGACGAGGAGAAAACAGCAAAACTAAGCCTGCCATCATCACGTCATTGCCATCAGGGCTCCAACTAAGGCAGCCAGCTGCCCAGGGAAGGACTTCTATGAGATGCTGCTCAGTGACGGCACCCAGAATGAAGCAGCAAGGATGTTACGAGCAGGAGACTGCTGCGTGCAGTTATCGCCTTCTGTCTTGGTAGCAGCGCGACTCCAAAGCAGAAATTTCTGCTCAGGCCGAGATCTTTGTGAAGCAGCAGTTTGTTCATCACGGCAATGACGGCACACAGCCCTG
>NW_011127526.1:0-1200 GCF_000146605.3 Meleagris gallopavo
GGGAACTACCAGCATGTCAGTCTCACCTCTGTGCTGGTCACGGATCATGGAGCAGATCATCCTGGAAGTGACTCTCAAGCACACATTCCAGTGCGTCACCACCCTGTGCGTGAAAAGCCTGCCTCCTAAGAACCAACCTAAACCTCCCCTGTCTCACTTGAAAACCATTTCCCCTTGTCCTATCGCTATCCACCCTCCTAAACAGCCGTTGCCCCCTCCTGCTTATGCGCTCCCTTCGAGTCTTGGAAGGCTGTCATGAGCTACCTCCAGAGCTTTCTCTTCTCCCACAAAAACAATCCCAGTTCCCTCAACATTTCTTTCTAAGAGAGGTGCTCCAGCCCTCTGATCATCTTCGTGGCCCTTCCCTGGACCTGCTCCAAAAGCTCCACATCATTCCTGTGCTGGAGCCCCAGGCCTGGACACAGTGCTGCACATGGGGCCGCACCAGAGCCGAGTAGAGAGGGACAATCACCTCCCTCTCCCTGCTGGTCGCTCCTCTTTGAATGCAGCCCAGGATACAGTTGGCCTTCTGGGCTGCAAGTGCACACTACTGGCTTATGTCCAGCTCTTTGTCCACCAGGATCCCCGAGTCCTCCGCAGGGCTGCTCCCAACGGCTTCTACGCCGAGTTTGTACAAGCATCCGGGTTTCCCCTTCATCAGGGACATCAACAGTGGGGTTGAGTGCACCCTAAGGACACCAAGCTGTGGGGTGCAGTGACACAGCAGAGGGATGGGATGCCATCCACAGAGACCTCAACAGGCTGAGCAGTGGGCACAAATCCAAGTGCAGGGTCAGTAGCAGGGATGAGGGAACACCCACCACCAAAACATGCTAGGGGATGAAAGGACTGAGCGTAGTCCTGCTCCATAAGGCCTGGGAGTACTGGAGGGTGGGAGCTGGACACAAGCAAGCAATGGGCCCTTCCAGCCCAGAAAGCCAACCGTATCCTGGGCTGCATCCAAAGATGCGCAGTCAGTGGGCCAAGGGAGGAGATCCCCATCCCTCTGCTCTGCGCTGGGGAGGCCTCAGCTGCAGTGCTGCGTCCAGATGTGGAGTCCTCAGTGCAGGGAGACATGGAGCTGTGCGAGTGCATCCAGAGTACAGCCACAAACACGAACCCAAGGATGGAACCCCTCTCCTGTAAGCAAGGAGAGCTGGGCTGTTCAGCCTCCTGGAGAAGTGAAGGCTCCAAAGGGAA
>NW_011127526.1:22178-22655 GCF_000146605.3 Meleagris gallopavo
CGTGAAAAGCTGCCTCCTAAGAACCAACCTAAACCTCCCCTGTCTCACTTGAAAACCATTTCCCCTTGTCCTATCGCTATCCACCCTCCTAAACAGCCGTTGCCCCCTCCTGCTTATGCGCTCCCTTCGAGTCTTGGAAGGCTGTCATGAGCTATCTCCAGAGCTTTCTCTTCTCCCACACAAACAATCCCAGTTCCCTCAACATTCCTTTCTAAGAGAGGCGCTCCAGCCCTCTGATCATCTTCGTGGCCCTTCTCTGGACCTGCTCCAAAAGCTCCACATCATTCCTGTGCTGGAGCCCCAGGCCTGGACGCAGTGCTGCACATGGGGCCGCACACCAGAGCCGAGTCGAGGGGGGACAATCACCTCCCTCTCCCTGCTGGTCGCTCCTCTTTGAATGCAGCCCAGGATCCCAGTTTGGCCTTCTGGGCTGCAGTGCACACTACTGGCTTATGTCCAGCTCTTTGTCCACCAGGA
>NW_011127527.1:0-406 GCF_000146605.3 Meleagris gallopavo
GCCATTCAGTCTGTGCTGTGCGGTGATTCTCCTCCAGCACTTCTGCTTGTATGTGAGCACCAGGCATCTGCTAACGCTGTCTGATGGCTTTAGGCTGGGCAGACACGGGAAGCACTGCCTGCAGCAGCACCAGCTGAGCCCTGTGTGCCAGAGGAAGGAACGCAGCGTCTGGAGGAGCAGGAGGAGGAGACCCTGCGTGAGTGTGCGTGTTGTGCAGGGCCGTTCCTCACAGACTGCCACTGACAGACGTTGGGGCATTGCAGAGCCTGTTGGTGCGGCGGAGGTAAAGCGGTGTTGATGTGTAATGCCATTTGATCTGCGTGCATGCAGAATTTCCCCGTGTTTGTATGTCTCAGTGTTTGTGGCCCTGGTTTGTTCAAAGATGTCAGACCTCTGTGCGCCTTTG
>NW_011127527.1:2439-3105 GCF_000146605.3 Meleagris gallopavo
CAGATTGTTGCCACTGTTTTCAATTATTTCGGGGTCCCTTATTTCTTTTTTTTTTCCGGGGTCGCGGATCCCTCCGCCCTTCTAGTCACGGAACCGGGCCGAACCAGCCCGTAAACCGTTGACATTCTTGGTGGAGAATGCGGGCAACAGTTTCTTTTTAGCTTTTTGAACAAATCTCTCTCTCCGCTCTCAGACAGCTTCATTGGGAAAGTTTATCTGTTTCACCAGTACTGTCTGAAAGCGTGACCTTGAAAAGTCCAGGCGGACTGCCAATACTCTAGGATATTTGTAAACTTGGAGCCTTGCTATCTTGTTTCTGTAAAAGAAAAAAAAATGCTTTCTCTACTGAAACTGCCTTTTAAGGGGCTACATGCCACTGTTTCTTCTTTCTTCATGCTAAAAACATACTGGGCCTTAATTAAGTTCACCACTTTGCTCTATGGAGCAATAGGTATATATAGTCAATTGAAAACATGGATGGAAATAACTGTGTGGCATCTGCATATTATGTGGCATACCATTCCAGAGGGAACTGCTAATTTTACAGGGTTGGGGATTTTTAAGCAGGTTTCCAGCCTCTCCTTTGAATTCTTTATGCGGTATTTTCAATGCTCACCTGATCACGTTATTAATCTCCGTGAATGTACTGCTCACCATTTCACTTTA
>NW_011127528.1:0-472 GCF_000146605.3 Meleagris gallopavo
ACTTGCAAAGCCTCCGTGCTTGTCTGTGAGCTGCTGTCCTGTGCCAGCATGGCAGAAATTAAGTCAGCAAAAGCTGGCGAGTGTTGAGCTTTAAATGGACCGTGTAAGTTCCTGGTGAAGTTGATGCTGATGACACTCAAATGTGGTGGCACCGCAGGGCAGCGGTGCTTTCACCCTGGAAAGCCACCAAGCATCCACCTGCTGGCTGTCTCCCGTCACACATCCGCCTGTCACAGCAGCACAGGGGCCGGAAGGGACCTCTGGAGGTGACCTCAGTACAGCCTCCCCCCAGAGCAGCTTCCCCGCAGCAGTCGCACAGCAGAGCCTGCCTTGAGCCGGGGAGCCCAGGACCGAGCCAGCGCTTTCTGCGGCCGTCGACAGCCTCCAGTCGGCCACCAGTCCTGCCCAGTGCCCCCACGCCAGCACACCCGATGCTCAGCACGTGACCATCTCATTCCCCAGGCCACAACAC
>NW_011127529.1:0-482 GCF_000146605.3 Meleagris gallopavo
TCTCAGCAAATAATCTTTTCCTAACCCCCAGCTGCCCCTCCCGTGACAGCTCCATGCCGTTCCCTCGGGCCCTGTCACTGTCACACAGAGCATAGATCAGCGCTGCCCCTCCGCTCCCTGTGAGGAGCTGCAGCTGCCATCAGGCCTCCCCTCAGCTCTTCTGCTCTGGGCTGAGCAAACCCAGGCACCTCAGCCGCTCCTTTTATACCTTTCCCTCTAAACCCTTCACCATCTTTGTAGCCCTACTTTAGACTTCTCCAGGCAGTGAATCAAACTGTAGGAATACTGAGTTCTTTTTGCTAATGACTTCAGTGATTGTCCGAATGGCATCACTTAGTGAATCATAATAATTTCACTGAAAATAATCATACACCAACATTATGAGATACCTAATCACTGTCTGAAGATAGTTGATAAGAAAATCACATATACCCTGCTGTGCCTACAGAGGGTTCCTTTGGTGAAGATCTTCAGCTCTGAAT
>NW_011127530.1:0-615 GCF_000146605.3 Meleagris gallopavo
AAACTACAAGGCAGAAAGACGTCATTTGCAACAAAGTCCTGGCAAAAGCCATCGCGTGCTTTGGGTCAGCAGAAGTCAGGAGGAAAGAAAACATGATGGGAAGAATGGAACGCAGAACTTCACCAAGAACTTGGCTACAAACACTGTTTTGCACTGCTCCAGCCGTGCCACAGGTGATACAGCCTGAAGTCAGTTGGCTTAGCTGGCCCTACCAGTTTTCCCTGAAGGGATGTTCTCACCGGGGGTGGCCTTCTGCTTCCCATTTATATCTACAATTCTTCATCACATGGCTGCGGGTTGTGTTAAGTCGACCAGGACAAAACTGGTCCACAGATGGCTGTGAAATCTGAATTGGCAGCTGAAGTAGAGAACAACATTCTCTTACTGAAGAGACAAAGGCAACTGACCCAGGATATCACCAGGTCTTCTCCAAGGCTTGTAGCTCGGGCAAATACACAGCTTGGGCTTCAAGCCTGCTAAGAACCTTCCTTTGTGGTCAGTGCAGAGAAACTCCTCTCCTGTCCACAAACTGGTTACTCAGGGAAACTGATGCCTGCTAGGTGTTCTGTGACTCAGAAGAAAAGATTCTGTTCCGGATTGTTTCTGTTTGGTTGG
>NW_011127531.1:0-509 GCF_000146605.3 Meleagris gallopavo
GAAGGTACTTGTCAGAAAAGTGCTCTTTCTGGGAGAGAGTAGCATAGTTGGTTGGAAAATGCCACCCATTTGTGAGAAAGCTGCTTTGTTTCCGGGAGAAAATAGCATTCTCTGGGGAGAAGATGTCCTGTTTTGGATGGAAAAGTAGTACTTGTGGGAGAAGCTGTCCAATGTTTGGGCCCAAGGTAGCATTACTGGGAGGTAATGTCATTGTATTGGAGAAGGGAGGTATTTCTGGGAGAGAATGCGTTCTTTTTGGAAGCCAACGGTGTACTTTGGGGGGAAGAAGTGGCTGTTTTGGGAGAAAGTGTCCTAGTTTGGGGAGAAACTGACATACTGCGGGGTGTGGTGTAGTAGATTAGGGGGAATTGGGAGGTATTCCTAAGAGAACTGTCTTTTCTGGGAGAAAAGGTCTTATGTGGGGGGGAAAAGGTGAGGAATGTGTGAGAAAGCTGGTGTTTCTGGGAGTAAATGCCATCTTTTGGGGGCTAGCAATGGTCTTTCTGGTG
>NW_011127532.1:0-487 GCF_000146605.3 Meleagris gallopavo
AAAGAATTGCTCCATCTTGAACAGCAGAGCAATCCAAGAAGTACGAGGGCATTCCAAACTAGACCACTTGGGACAGATTAACAACTGCAAGCAGTGGGTTCCAAAGTTCCAGACATGAAATCAAAGCTGGAAAAACTCTGCACCTTTTCGTCTCTCAATCTTTAGTACATTGTGCATCACAAGGGAAGCAAGTCTTCACACACAGCTGGGAAGCTAAAGACAAGGCTGACAACCCGTGTCAGATCCTGAGACTGCACAAAAGTTTGACAGATGATGGATAACTCACAGAGCACATTGCTCTTTCAAAAAACTTACTAAAGAGAAGGACATCTCTGAAGTTGCTGTTTTACAGGGCCCTAAAGTGGAGAACGATTGGTGGAGACAGAGAAGGATTAGCCAGAGACAACCCAGCCAGCTGTGTGAGCCGTGGCCAATTGCATTTTCAGTCTGAGGCCACTGACAGCTTCTGAGAGCTACTGAGCAAGGC
>NW_011127533.1:0-739 GCF_000146605.3 Meleagris gallopavo
TCCTGCTCCGGCCCTCTTCCCGCCTGCACACCACTGACACCACCCGCCACACAACGGGAAAAGTGCCGCCTCAGCCACCAACAAAAGGCGCAAGCCAACGGAATCCACGACTCCCCGCACCTCACCATCCAACGCTACATCCCGGATCCACCCTGACTACGGCTTACGACATCCCACAACACCCACCCGAGCCAAGCCAGCGTGACACCACGGCATTAGCAACCCTGCAGCGGCCCTCTTCACGGCACCGCACGCGCCCGCACACACACACACACACACACACACACGCGCACACGCACACGCACACAAACACACACACGCCTCCTCGCCCTTCCAAACATACTCAAACACCGACCGCCCCCACCCCAACATCATCACGGGCCACCATCATGGTGTGCCTGGTCTATCCCTCTGTACTGGACCACTACAGGCAGCCTGGGGCTCAGCCACCCTGCCGTCAATGGGCTACAACAGCCTGCGCGCACGAGATCCCTGTCCCAAATACAGTCAGGGTATTGTGTCTGTGATGGGACGTGACGTGACGGGGTAGCACGTGGCAAGACGCCCTGCAGCCTGCCTGCATCCTGCTGCCGACGGCGAGCCCCTGGATGCCTGCCCACGGCACGACGACGACGACGAGTGTGCAGAGTGCGGGGACGGCGCAGAGCTCATCTGCTGCCATGGCTGTCCCAGGGCCGTCCACTGCCTGGCACCCCCGCTGCCTCGTGTCCCGAGGTGA
>NW_011127534.1:0-524 GCF_000146605.3 Meleagris gallopavo
TGAGACAACAGGGGTCCAGAGAGAGCCCCGCTGCAGCCTTTTGTTTGGGCGGTTTTCTTCCCTCTGGGGATTAAAAGGGACTTGTTTTTACTCACAAGTGCAACTTGCTACTGCTCCAGCCTGTCAAGTGGAGATGATGACTTTCCTCCAACTGGGGCAGGGAGGAAAGTAGCAAAGAAGTTTGTCTGCCAGCATGAAGTAGCAGGTCCGGAAGGTGGTAACAGGCGTGGCAGGCCAGTTAGCAAGATGTTAGAATCCTAGAATCCCCAAGGTTGGAAAAGACCTACGGGATCATCAGTCCGACCATCCACCTGTCAGCAACAGTTCTCACTAATCCATGTCCCTCAGCACAGCGTCTAAACCTTCCCTGAACACCTCCAGGGTGGGCAGTTACAGAGTACAAGAATTTTGGATGCCAACCATCTCCCACCACAGCCATTTCTCACTCCAGTCATTCCCACCCACAATCTCACAGTACAGCCATTTCATTTCCCACTCCAAGAAGATCCCACCTCCCAAGAATT
>NW_011127535.1:0-586 GCF_000146605.3 Meleagris gallopavo
GCTATGGAGACGCCGTCGCTATGGAGACGCCGCCACGCACGCGCCCGCCGTCGCCGCGGGGCCGGCTTCCCGCGAAACGGTGGGATGTGGGCAGAACGTGGAGATAACGGGGAAAGGACAACGCAGTGAGAGCCGGGCTGGTAGGGAAGGAGGGAGGGAAGAGTGGGAAGGGAGAGAGGGAGGGAGGAAGGGCAGGGCAGGACAGGGCAAAAGGCAGGAAAGGGTCCGAAGCCTGGCATGGCTGGTATTGCAACATGGAAGGGCTTCAGGTGTGTTGTTAGGTGCACAAGGAGCAGTTCGTGCAGCAGTAGATGATATTGCTGTGTTCATGCAGATCAGAGTGGCAGAACTGAGGCAGATGTAGAGAAGATACGGCACCAAACTGAAATACTGCACAACATAAAGCGATGCGAGCTGCCCAGCCACCAGCTCACACTGCTCCAATCGATGTGTGGGGAGTGAGGCAGGTCCTGCATGCCGTGCAGACAGTTCACGGTAGAGCTGAGACCGTGGAGCTCCAGGCACACAAAAGAGACTGTAAAGTGCCTGCTGCTTTGCTCAAGCTCAGACCTGCCAACACGGCAGA
>NW_011127536.1:0-433 GCF_000146605.3 Meleagris gallopavo
GGGGACCACCATCCTGCCTTGCAACCTAAGACCTTACCTCAACTGCTCCAGGGCCAGAACCACCTTG
Source organism: Meleagris gallopavo (assembly GCF_000146605.3). Classification (NCBI taxonomy): domain Eukaryota; kingdom Metazoa; phylum Chordata; class Aves; order Galliformes; family Phasianidae; genus Meleagris; species Meleagris gallopavo. The sequence goes on from NW_011127536.1 coordinate 68, forward strand.
AGGGGCACTGGGGAGACAGGGATGCCCGAGTAATATTTCTTCAGCAGGTCCTGCAAGTCCCAGAGAGACAGTGTCAAAGTGGGGCAGGGGGGCACACGAGAGCTGTTCCACCCAGCCCCGAGACAGACACAACTGCCACACAACAACCCCATCACTCCCATGTTTCCCACGGAAGCACTGCAGGATGCAGCAGCTCGACAGCTGGTGCACCTAGCCCGCTGCCCAGCCGCTGTCTGCCAGCACCCAAGGTCCCCAGCAAGACTAGGAGACGTGTGGCTGATGGAGACCTGCATGCCCCCAGGGAAGCGAGTCTCGTGGCGCAGCCCAGAACTCCTCTGCAGACAGCCCTGTCTCTAGGCACTCACC
>NW_011127537.1:0-886 GCF_000146605.3 Meleagris gallopavo
AGAGTGCAGAGCGTCCAGCTCCTTCGAAGCGTCCGTCCGCTCACACGTACAACCAGCCTGGCTGAGTAAACTACGCTGAGCTGCAATAGAACAGAAATCAGAAGAAAATAATTGCATCTTAGTAATTGCATCTGGGACTAAGAGTGGATCCAGCTGTGCTGAGGAACCTTACCTCTGTGGTGTGAAGAGTTCAGACAGCCATGGCTTCGCTCTGATCCTCACGACACAGCAGGAGAGCTGTGTGCTGTAGGTGTGTGTAACCTGTCCTCTAGGTGGAAAACAACCAAGTGCATCCAGCCATGTCCAGTCTTGTTAAGTCACTGTTACATCTACTACAGCATATCTATGCTCATCAAAAAATGCATTCCTGCCTCCCCCTTAGGAGTGTATATTGTAGCTGTATCTATCTGTTGGAGGTTGGTGGAGTCTGCGTGATAGCAACTAGGGACACTAACTGTGATAAGATTCATGGAGTGAACGCTACTCCCAAATTCTTATGCGAACGGGCTCATGACACTGAGAGCCCATTAGAACTGAGAAACAAGGGACCATCGGGAGCCATCGAAGGATGAGAGGGGGAAAAGGTATTATCTGCAAAATGCCAAGGTTGGAAGTTACATATGAAGCAAGGGAGAACGTAAATAAATGGAACAGGGAGCAGAAACTAAAGCAAATATACATATATATATATATATATTTAAAATAAGCTACAGAAATTGATTTTGCTTGGGTTTGTCAGGCACTCAGAACTATGCCACACACTGTGCACAGGGGTGGATGTGGAAATGCATCGTATTGCGTAGCTACAAGTCTGGGGGTCTGTACTCTTAGTGAGGAATCAGAGTCACCACCACACATTTGAAGCCCAGAATCATCACAGAATCAA
>NW_011127538.1:0-440 GCF_000146605.3 Meleagris gallopavo
TACAGCAGGCCAATACTAAGATTAGTCTGACTTGACAAGAATGTGTTTGCAGAAGCTCAGATCATCAGTAGCACACGCATCCTCTTTCCCGCAAGAGGTGAAAGGATTATTCTAAAACATCCCTTTCGCATCCAAGTGGAGGAAATAATGGAAAGAAGAGCTGATTATACAAGACTCCTAATTAACCCATGTTTCGCCAACCCATCCTGTTATCAGCCAGCTTGATCAATTCATTATAACAAACTGCCTCACTACTTTTAGCACAAATGATGAGATGTATGAAGGTTTAATATAAAACAGAAAACCTTCCAGGCTCACTAGAAAAAGTTCCTACTTGCCAAGCAAATCTATTAGCTGCTACAGGCTGTCCAGTAGCTCATTCATTCCATCTTCTGGTAGAAGAAAGGACTGCAATGCTCTTCAGTTTCTCCTGTCCTCCC
>NW_011127539.1:0-649 GCF_000146605.3 Meleagris gallopavo
CTTTAACACACGTTATGCAGCACCTTGTGCCTGACGGATACTGGAAGAGTGAATGAACCAGAAATAGTAATGCATTGCTTTGAGAACGAGAGTGAGTCAAGAACAGAGATAGCAAGGAAATTGGAAAGAACAATAGCAGCTGTTACTGTTGCACTAGAACGCACTAGAACAGGGCCGGAGAACCCAGAGATCCCCTTAAGGAAGAATTAGGGGGGCCTGGTAGGGTCAGTGCAGTACACTGGCATACACATTCATTCTTTTTCAAGGTCTCATAGATATGTGCTCATGGCCCTTTCTGCAACTCCTAAAGAGGGAATTAAGCACCTGTCAAATGAATGAAAACTACTAGGTCTTTCGTGGATTAAGGACTTCTCTCTTGACTTTGGAGGGTACTTGGCCTGTATTACCCCAATTAACTGATTTGTTACTATCATCTTTGGTATTACCATTCCTAGGGTACAAGTTATGATCCACCATGGATGTAATACCTTTCAAGCTCGATCTCCACATTGCCAGTATCTTTCCTTTTAGCTGACACCCAATATTTATTCCTGTTTTTCCAAAATACTTATTTGTCATTTATATTGTCCATTTATAGTGTGGGTATTTTCCTACTGGAGCCTTCCCTACTTGACTAGTTTCTGTATCT
>NW_011127540.1:0-553 GCF_000146605.3 Meleagris gallopavo
GTACGCATTACAACCGACACCTGATTTCCAAAATCCGCAGGCGGAAAACACAGGAGATTAAAATTCCTCCATATTAAACAAAGGCATTCATTTTATCCAGTAACATATTTCCTCCAGCTGTCTGCCAAAGTAAGTTTCTCAGGAAAGGTCAAATGGCAATTCAGCCCAGTTCATACAGCCATCGTGGCCTCGATCAAAAACAAGCCTGTATTTAGCCCACTTCCAGTTGCCAGTAAATCTCCCTTTTGCACTCCTCAGCAACCAACACATGAAAAAGGGTAACAAAGTACCACTGATAAAGCACAGGGAAAAATAATTCTATAGAGGGAAATGTATTGCAACACCACTGTCTCTTGTCCTGCACCTGATCTTAGTTTCCCTGAAAAAGCTCAGTTTCACTCTGTCCCTGTTCCACAAGCAACTGAAAAGCTCTGCAGTCCTTCTAGCCCTGAGCCCTGTCATACAGACCATTTCACCTCTGTCCTCACCCTACTCACAAAAATCAGGAGATAACAGAGGATCTTAAAAGAAAGCCATAGAGCAGTAACCTAAA
>NW_011127541.1:0-667 GCF_000146605.3 Meleagris gallopavo
CTGAGGTGTGGCGGCCATAGCGGTGAGGCCAGTCTCTTTTCAGTGGTACGTGGAGACAGGACGAGGGGAAACGGACATAAGCTGCAGCACAGGAAGTTTCGCACGAATGTGCGTAAGAACTTCTTCACGGTGAGGGTGACGGAGCACTGGAACAGGCTGCCCAGGGAGGTTGTGGAGTCTCCTTCTCTGGAGATATTCAAGTCTCGCCTGGACGCCTACCTGTGCGACCTGGTGTAGGGAACCTGCTTTGGCAGGGGGGTTGGTTTCGATGATCTCTAGAGGTCCCTTCCAACCCCTACAATTCTGTGATTCTGTGATTCTATTCCATTCCATTCCATTTCGTAGTCCAAACAGAACAAAGCAAAACCAATGGCAGAGTGTGCCTTTATTATAACCACTTATGTTTACTTTCCTATGTTATCATTGTAAGAGGATGAATCCATCCTGTTAACTAAGCTCAGCTTAAGCTTTTTCTATTGAGAGAAAGACACTGTCTTTGAATAAACTAATTCTCAAATTTGTAGACATATGCTGAGAGCTACCCCATTGCCACATCTTGTCCCATTAAGACATGACATCCCAAGCCAAACATGCTTTTCTCAGTGGTATCCTCAGCCAGGCAAGAGCTTGCCTTTTATCATGACCTTTGACTACTGGACTTGGAATG
>NW_011127542.1:0-504 GCF_000146605.3 Meleagris gallopavo
ATGAAGGGACAGAATCAATCCATATTTCCGGGGTGACTGGAGGCTCTCAAGAATTGACTGTGTTGGAGGCTGAGATAAGCCTCACTGGTAAGGACTGGCAAAAACATCCTATTGTAACTGGCCCAGGGGCTCCATGTATACTAGGTATCGATTACCTCAGAAGGGGCATTTCAAGGATCCTAAGGGGTATCGGTGGGCCTTTGGGATAGCTGCTGTGGACACAGACAACATTAAGCAGCTGTCTGCTTTGCCTGGCCTATCAGAAGATCCGTCTGTTGCGGGTTGCTGCAAGTAAAAGAGCAACAGGTACCGATTGCCACAAAAATGGTGCACAGACGGCAGTACCGCACCAATAGGGATTCCTTGCTCCCCATTCATAAGTTGATTCGTCAACTAGAGGATCAGGGAGTGATCAGCAAAAATCACTCACCCTTTAACAGCCCCATACGGCCAGTACATAAAGCCAGTGGAGAATGGAGACTGACGGTGGACTACCATGGCCTG
>NW_011127543.1:0-714 GCF_000146605.3 Meleagris gallopavo
TGACTGGAGTGCTGGGATTCTACCTAGCAGTAAGAAAATAGTTACAAACGGCCTCAGGGAGGAGGAATGGCAGGGAGGACGTTGCTGTTAACTTCTGGACCAGTCAGCAGGCTGACCCTCTCCTTCCCCCCAGAGGCTTTCCTGGGAAATTCAGAACTCTCTGTAGAGCTGTTGCACGACTCGATGCAGTTGTGGTCAGCCCTATTGTTCACGTTCTTGGTTAACCTCGCGGGCTTTTGCAGACAGTGCATTTTTTACCAGCCATCCCAAATGTTCTGTATTCCTGTTCCTCAAGGGCAGTTGTGAAAGCTCGGTCAAACACAACTGGATGAATACAGGGCACTACTTGTGAATCCGTTATCACAGCAGTTCATATATTGAACGTGACTGGGCTGATAACCCCGAACTGGGCATCATTCAGAGTCTGCACTCAGCTGCTTGCGGCCCCTCTGGTACCCAGGGACAAGCCTGAATGCAAAGGGATTTGTTTCCTGCCAGACTTCTCCGTCCTTTTCTTGTGATAAACATACACTGCTTGATTCCATTGTAGCTACTAAAAATACCTGTGACAAAATCATCTGCACTTTCCACTTTTACACCCTCCTACATAAAATTGTTCAACTGTCCTTCGAGGCGTGCTTAACAACGTGTAGAGTGAGAGAGTGGAGATTTCTCAGGTAGCTTCAAATAACTGAGCATTCCTTTCGTTGAGGG
>NW_011127544.1:0-615 GCF_000146605.3 Meleagris gallopavo
TCCTGCCCGCCACAGCCCTGGCTCACTCGGCTACTCGGCGGCGATGTGTGGCTGGCACTGCCCTTCTGCTCAGCATTCCGGGCTGCTGTGACACCCAGCTGGCTCTGGAACGCAGCCCCCCCCACTCTTGTGCTCTTGTGACATGGCTGTGCCAGCTGCAGGCTGCTTCCTGGAGCTGGTGGCTGCCCCTGGCAACGTGGCCGTGCCATAGCAGGGCTGGTGCTGCCTGCCATGGGGCTGCTGCCTTCCGCCATCTGTGTAATAAATGATCAGTTGTTCATCCCTAAATGTCTGATGGTGCTTTGCCCATGTCTGCATGGCGTTCCCAGCCATTGCCTTTCTCCCATCTTTACCTGGAGCCCAACAGGAGGTGATGAGAGGCAGGAGGAGCAGTGCCCTACTGCACGGCTTTGGCCATGCATGCTCTCATGTTCCAATGTGGAGCATCTTCCTGTCTCCTGCCAGGCCACTGCAGCCCCTGCCCAACCTGCTGCACCCACTGCTGTAGGGCTGCCTGTGCTACAACTTGCCTGTCCCTTTCCAGATGCACAAAGTTTACATGCAGAAAGGCTGTGTGGGAGTCATCCTGGGAGAAGGGGTATCAGACTGGTTATT
>NW_011127545.1:0-403 GCF_000146605.3 Meleagris gallopavo
TCACACAGAACAGGATAAGTGCCCGAGGACTGGAGGATAGTCAGTGTCAGTTCACTCTTCAAAAAGGGCAGGAAGAAGAAGCCAACAAACTATGGGCCAGGGGGCCTCACCTCTGTCACTGGGAAGATGATGGAGTAGTTTATTCTAGATGTCATCTCCAAGGAAGTGGAAGAAAAGAGGGTTATCAGGAGTAGTCAACGAGGGCTCACCAATGGGAAATCAGGTTTGACCGATCTGGTACCGTTTTATTTATATATCCACATTTATTTATCCACCCTGTTTCTTTTATACATCCACAAGTCTATGGATCCCAATGAGATGCATCCCAGTCCTCATGGAATTGGCTGATAGAGTCTCCAAGCCACCCTCGATGATATTTGGAAAGTTGTGGCAATCAAGTAAA
>NW_011127546.1:0-754 GCF_000146605.3 Meleagris gallopavo
TGAGTGATTCCTGCTTTCTTTCAGAGCTGTGAGCTCTGCTTTTCTGGAGGATCTCAAGCTGGATGGCTGTAATTAATAGGGCTATGTGCTAATTGCATCCATGCGGTGGGTGTTTTTTAAGGGCATTGTGTGCATCCTTGTTGTGTTTTAAATGATGTTCTGGGTCTCTTCTGATTTCATTCTGCAGCCTGATGGAGTTGAAGGATTGCCTGGGCTCCTCCAGTCAGTGGTGTGAGATGTGTCCAGCAGGTAATGAACATCATGCACCCCATGTTGGTGCGCTGCTTGTATGCAGGTAGGTTTGCGATGTGATCCGACTCCCCCATGCTGACCATCCACAGCTAGATCAAGTTGCTCAGAGTCTGAGCCAGGCTCACCTTGAAAGGGCCAGCACATCCACCATGTCTCTGGCAACCTGTGCCACTGCCTCAGCACCCTCACTGTACAAGACATTTTCCTTAGATTTCACCTCCATTTTCCCTTGTTCTTTCCTTTAGGTATTGAAAGGCTGTTACCAGGTTCCCTTGGAGCCTTCACTTCTCCAGGAGGCTGAACAGCCCAGCTCTCCTTGCTTACAGGAGAGGGGTTCCATCCTTGGGTTCTTGTTTGTGGCTGTACTCTGGATGCACTCGCACAGCTCCATGTCTCCCTGCACTGAGGACTCCACATCTGGACGCAGCACTGCAGGTGAGGCCTCACTAGCGCAGAGCAGAGGGATGGGGGATCCTCCTCCTTCGCCTGCTGACTGCGCATC
>NW_011127547.1:0-659 GCF_000146605.3 Meleagris gallopavo
ACAGGCGTGAGAGCAGCTCGCCAGTAGCAAAAAGGGAATGATGAAGAGGCACGGCTCATCCCAGCATAGCTGCAGTTGGGAAAGGACAGCGTGTGTCTGTGCACACTGCAAGAGATACAGCATGCCTCCTGCTCTCCTTAGGTATCGTTTCTGGAGGTGAAGTGACCTACTGATGGAAATGAGATAGATTTGATTGATTATTCAGTGGGAGCTGGGCTACAAAAGTTGAATCTGCACCACTGTGGCTGTCAGCAAAGCTGGAGCCGCACATAAGCTGGGTGAAATTAGTTAAAGGTCATTTTAAACAGCTTCTGCAGATTTAAAGCACATCAAGAGTGGAGGGAAAGCACCCAGCTCTCCAACTATCAGAGTTCACTTAACCCAGATTCTGTCTGAGGGCTCCTGACTCCCCTTCTATCTGCAACATGAGGGGCCAAAGCCTTCCCCCTACAGCCACTGGGAGGATTTTCCAGGTTACCCTAAAGGCACACAGTGCTCTGATGTGTCCTACAGGAGCTGAGAACAGGCAAGGAAGACAACTCTTCACAGGTCCAACATTCCCCACATCAATTTTCATGAGCCAGACGGACTCCTGGACAGCAGTAAGAGTTACCCCCAGCACGTGGGCTTGTGACACTGCTCAGCTGTGCACTGCACCC
>NW_011127548.1:0-802 GCF_000146605.3 Meleagris gallopavo
CAGAGGGACGGGATGCCATCCACAGAGACCTCAACAGGCTGAGCAGTGGGCACAGATCCAAGTGCAGGGTCAGTAGCTGGGATGAGGGAACACCCACCACCAAAACATGCTAGGGGATGAAAGGACTGAGCGTAGTCCTGCTCCATAAGGCCTGGGAGTACTGGTGGGTGGGAGCTGGACACAAGCCAGCAATGGGCCCTTCCAGCCCAGAAAGCCAACCGTATCCTGGGCTGCATCCAAAGATGCGCAGTCAGCGGGCCAAGGGAGGAGATCCCCATCCCTCTGCTCTGCGCTGGTCAGGCCTCACCTGCAGTGCTGCGTCCAGATGTGGAGTCCTCAGTGCAGGGAGACGTGGAGCTGTGCGAGTGCATCCAGAGTACAGCCACAAACACGAACCCAAGGATGGAACCCCCTCTCCTGTAAGCAAGGAGAGCTGGGCTGTTCAGCCTGGAGAAGTGAAGGCTCCAAGGGAACCTGGTAACAGCCTTTCAATACCTAAAGGCAAGAACAAGGGAAAATGGAGGTGAAATCTAAGGAAAATGTCTTGTACAGTGAGGGTGCTGAGGCAGTGGCACAGGTTGCCAGAGACATGGTGGATGTGCTGGCCCTTTCAAGGTGAGCCTGGCTCAGACTCTGAGCAACTTGATCTAGCTGTGGATGGTCAGCATGGGGGATCGGATCACATCGCAAACCTCCTGCATACAAGCAGCGCACCAACATGGGGTGCATGATGTTCATTACCTGCTGGACACATCTCACACCACTGACTGGAGGAGCCAGGCAATCCTTCAACTCCATCAGG
>NW_011127549.1:0-750 GCF_000146605.3 Meleagris gallopavo
CTGATAGTTCTAACCACCCCCTTTGTGTAAATGCCCACTGCACGTTTCCTTTTCTTACGAGAACTGTCAACTTTTGCTACACGTTCTGCAGTTGTAACTCAAGTGAAATAAAGTTCCTTAAACTACCCCCTAGCTCCCCTGCCCCATTTTTCATAGCTGCTATGAAAAGGAAGTTACTGGTGTTGATATGCTGAGGCTCACTTATGGTCCGATTCCAGTTATCAAGTAGATGTGGTCCAGAAGTGCATTTGCATATTTCTCTTCTTGTCTCTTCTGTTTAAGTAGGATTGATTGAGATCATTAAGTAAGTCACAGCTGTGGATCACAGAGTTTAAGTATGTGCTCAGTGCCATACCAAGTAGAGCCATCCTCAAGAAAGGGGAAGTGGAGAGGGCCAGGACTTAAACTGTGCTCCTCTGTAAAACATTGCTACAGCTGATTACTAAGCCTCTGTGATGCTTAGAAAGTGAGTGTTCTTTCTGATGCTCCTGTGTTCCCTGGTGGTTATGTGCAGAGTCATTTAGCACGTTTATTGTGCTGTGAATGAAGGAAACATTTCTGTGAGGTCTTGCAAGCAGCTGAGAAGGGGTGGTGTGATGTGTGCACAGAGAGCCAAGAGAGTGGCAGCCTCCTGCAGCTGCTCCTGCCCCACAGCCCTCCTGCCGGGCTGCCTCAGGTCTCTGCCCAAGATGGGGACACAACCCCCACTTCCCCCTTTGCAACAAAGCTGAGCACATAACCCAGAGAAGC
>NW_011127550.1:0-824 GCF_000146605.3 Meleagris gallopavo
GTCTTCATTCTGTTTAAGTTGTTTTTTTTTAATAGAGATCAAGGGTGAATCTGTCAAACAGAATGGTTATTTTGGTCATCATCTTCCAGTGGCTAGGATAGCCAAGACTTAAAAAAACAACAGCACCTCCCCCACGATCTGCGATGGCGGTGCTGCTGCTTGCCGATCCTCCCTCTTATCTGTGCTTTTCCTTTACAGGACGCAGTTCTTTACTATGGCCCAAGTCCCTGTGGATGTCTTGTCCTTCCACAAAGCTGCTCACACTGGAGGAGGCACAGGCACGGACACGAGGCCACAGCAGCTCCCGTTGTGTCAGACAGCAGAGACATTGAAGTGCAGGAAAACCCCACAGTTTTACAGGAGAAATTGCACACAGCCATTGGCTTTCCATCTGAAAGATGAAGAGGAGTTTCTTTGCAGCACCTATCATAATTATTTGGGGGTGGGTTCTTTTCCATTATTAGAAATGCAAAACTTGCTGAAACTAAGTTACCCTAATCGTGCCTGAGGTGTTGTAGCGAATTTCCACTCGCTTTGGACTCTGAAACAAATGTTGGTTCTCCTCTAAGCAGAGCTGTTGGACAGACCTGTTGGCTCTGGATATGAAACATGGCAGTGAGATGAGGCCAATGATGTAAGAGTAAGAGACGCTTTGGAATGCTTTTATGGCTGCTTGGTGCCTCAGGAAGCAGTGACACCTGCCAGCTTAATCAAAGCTGTCCCTTAGGTGCTGTGCTGTACCGCTGTGGAGCCACAGTGCTCCACAACAGCTATAATGTGTCCTGAATTAAAAAAAAAAAGGACGAGGTGCCTGCATCAGATGT
>NW_011127551.1:0-498 GCF_000146605.3 Meleagris gallopavo
GGTGATCCTGAAGGCTCAAAGACTCACGGGGAGAAATACAGATGTTTCAGAGGTACCAAGAGGGGAAGGTCTGCCCTCCAGGGCAACATACAGGCCGTGTTTCTATCCTGGGTCAACACTTCCACTTGTACAGGGCCACGTCCTGGCAGCCTGTACCACACTTTCTGGCTGGATGTTTGCGGCTGCATAATAATATCAGGCACCAAAGGGGGTGTCCTGATCTGCCACAGGGACACGATGGGAGTCCCTTTAGCAATGAAAATCGGAGTGTTGACCACAACATCAGTAGGCCATGTACCTATTACTGGAGGGACTACTGAGCCTCCCGCCTCCAACAATCTCCCCCAAGGTGCAAGTAGGCCACAACACTTGGGTCCTACCTGCACCTTCCATGGCCATTTTATTCTGTGGGTGCCAGGATCTAAATTCTCAGGGGCAGAGAGCAGAAGATTATTTTCATTACCAATCTGGGGTCTTACCTGATGATCAGTGCCCGTC
>NW_011127552.1:0-403 GCF_000146605.3 Meleagris gallopavo
AAATGAAATTATTGTATGCTAGAAAGAATTGGTAATATCCAAGTATGAATATGCTATAAAACTCCTAAAGGCATAAGAAACATGGACAAAAAATGGAAAGGGATGTGAAGGCAAAGCTATAGATAATTGCCTCCTAAGAATCTGTAAAATAATTCATCATGTTTGGGATGTTATGGCCACAATGTGTCTAGCTCATTTTTAGGTTAGACACATGGGTACTATGAGTAAACTAGAAGCTGTCTTTCCTTATGAAGTTCAAATAGCTGCAAAAGTGGGGGGGGGGGAATATATATATATATTATTTTTGTTTTTCTATTTTTCCTCTCTCTTCCTTTCTTTGATTACTTTTCATGGCTTGCTGTAGCTCATTCTCTTTCAAATCATGGCTTTGAATGTGGTAACA
>NW_011127553.1:0-772 GCF_000146605.3 Meleagris gallopavo
CCCTTCCTCCTCTTCCATTCCCCTGCAGAGTGTGCCATTCGATCCACTCTTGGTTGCCTGTTGATTCCCCCCAAGTGTCCCTAGCTCCCATTCCATCACCTATAAATCCCCCCACATACCTCTACTTCCCCTTCCAGCTCCTATAGATTACCCCCGTCATCCTGTGCACTGGTGTCCATCCATTACTGATCCCCTAGAAATTCATTCAAGTGTCACCTGACTCCCCTGCCATTCCCTGTATGGCCCCACATACCCTACAAGTATCACTTCCCTTTCATCCTCCGTAACCCCAACCCTGTTCCCCTCCTGTTTTCACACAGGGGCTGACACAAACATCCCCGAGGCCCCCGGGCAGTTTCAGGTAAGGGAAACCTCAAGGTGAGGGATCCTAAAATGCCAACCTGCCCCTTGCACACCTCATCCTCCAATTGGACCCTCCACCTCATACAGCTTACTCTACACTTACGTGCGGCCCCAGATCCTGACCATGAGGAAACACAAATCTGCATTGTGGAGACCCCCCCAGGCCCCAGATCAAAGTTTTTGGAGCCCCTGGGGATCTCCCAGCCCTAAACAACCCCGACAGTGTGAGCAACCCCAAACCATGTAGTGAGACCCCAAACAGCCTCACAAAGGATCTCCCCGTTTCAGACCAATGGGACCCCAAATCAAAGTCCCCCCAGATCCCAAACACACCAGCCATGATCACCACCTCACACTTAACACAGAGCTGTCCCTCCTCACTTCCATACAGAGGAGCTCCTCAGCCATT
>NW_011127554.1:0-555 GCF_000146605.3 Meleagris gallopavo
ACTGCTAGCCGTGGTCCCGCTCACTGACTGCACAGTTTCAGGAACACCTGGTTACACGCAATGGGCAGCGGAGCACCCCCTACCGCTTGGCCGGTGAGACGCCGAGCGGTGTGGATCGTGCAGCTGCTGCTGCTGGTGCTGTGCCGAGCAGCGCCTCCGTCCTGCAGCTCTTCCCAGCTACCAGCTGGCGGCGCTGGTGTGCATGCAGAGTGCATGCCAGGGCAGGGAATGTTTTGGGAAGGAAGGGGAGGTCCCAGCGCTACGGGGCCTGCCCAATGGGAGGAGTGGCCAGGACAGGAAATCCCTGCCCTCTAGCTACACTGGGAGGCGCCATTTTGTTCAGTCTGCGTTCCAGAGTGAGCTGCCGCCATTTTGTGAAACTTCAGAGGCACCATTTTGTTTCAGTCCACAAGCCATAGGGAGGAGCCTCCATTTTGTGTCCCTTTGTAAGCCACGTGTTTCCGTAGCGCTCGGTGATTGGCCCTTGTTTTAGCAGCTGTCATTTTCTCCGCTATGGCTCGGAGCGCTTGGATGCTCCCTCTGGAGCAGGAGGTG
>NW_011127555.1:0-538 GCF_000146605.3 Meleagris gallopavo
TAAGAAAATATTTAATAAGAACAGAATACAAAAAAAAACAAAAAAAGCCAACCAACCAAACTAGTAAGTATTTCAGAAGGAGCTCTTGGAAATAAATAAAGAAATACTTACGCATGCATGCAATGGAAAGTTGCAATTAAGAGCTTGGTAGATCTAAGAGTGATTTGTCTGGTCATCTCAATTTAAATTGAAATTGTACCTATTTTCTAGTCTAGTAGAAATATATGGTGTCACATTAGGATTTTTAAAGGAGCTTTTTCTAGGGAGTGCAGAAAAGCTACTGAGCAGTGCATAAATAACCGGATACTAGAAGCTGAATAAATTCTCTGCCAAAAGCATAAGGTGATGTAAACAAACACATCTGTGGAATATCGTATTTTCTCTAACAAAGAACACTCCTCCCTTAAGCCACGGCAACTGCTCACTGGTTATCTGATGGATATCTACATGATTTTACTCGAGGTGGCTGGCAAAAATAAGCACGTCTGCCTGATAACTGTTTTAATGTGACAAACTGTGTAAGTGATATTGCATGTTG
>NW_011127556.1:0-552 GCF_000146605.3 Meleagris gallopavo
CACCGTCAGCCTCCATTCTCCACTGGCTTTACGCACTGGCCATATGGGGCTGTTAAAAGGTGAGTGAGTCTTGCTAATCACTCCCTGATTCTCTAGTTGGTGAATCAGCTTCTGAATGGGGAGCAAGGAATCCCTGTTGGTGCGGTACTGCCGTCTGTGCACCGTTTTTGTAGCAATCGGTACTTGTTGCTCTTTCACTCGTAGCAACCCCACGGCAGATGGATCTTCTGACAGGCCAGGCAAAATGACAACTGCTGAACACCTTCTGTGTCTACAGCAGCTATTCCAAAGGCCCATCGATACCCTTTGGGATCCTTAAAATATCCCCTTCTGAGGTAATCAATACCAAGCATGCATGGAGCCCCTGGGCCAGTCACAATAGGGTGCTTTTGCCAGTCTTTACCAGTGAGGCTGATTTTGGCCTCCAACATAGTCAGCTCTTGGGAACCTCCAGTCACCCCATGAACATAAATTGATTTTGTCCCTTGGTGACTCGAGGGCATTAGAGTGCACTGTGCACCAGTATCCACCAGGGCCTTATATTTTCGTGAT
>NW_011127557.1:0-413 GCF_000146605.3 Meleagris gallopavo
AAAGCTGGAATAACTTCTTGGTGTTGCGAAATTAAGGTTTGCAAAAAGAAATTACAAAATCCCGTGGTTCTGTGATTCTGAATGCAGACCCTATAGCAAGGCCAATGTGATACTAGAAACTTGATCAGCAGCTGATTTTCTGTAAATAATTTCTTGACGAAAACGGGACCTGGTCAACTTAGGACATGACCTTTAGGCTGGATAGCAACTCCCAGAGGAATCACACAACCACTGAGGACGGTTGGCAAGAACCCCATCTCCAAAGAGCTCATCTGTAATCAGTTTTTAATCTGTACAGCAGTTATTGGAACAGGCGCACGCTTTCTGAGATTGGAATGTTCACAAGTTGCTTGTCTAGAACCTGTGTGCTCCAGCTCTTCTGTGTGCATGCTAGGAGCAGTGACTCCCCCCTG
>NW_011127558.1:0-594 GCF_000146605.3 Meleagris gallopavo
TTTTAACCTTTAAGTTGCTGGCAGCAGTGTGGACTGTGTATTTTACATTCAGATCAGTTGGTCTTAAAGGCAAATAAAGTGAATATAAAATACTTGTCTTTTCCCATTTTCAGCTGTCAGACTGTCTTCACCAAGCTTGATGTCTTCCCAACTGATCCTGTCATATTTCTGTGCTTGCAACTTTCTTTCCATGTTTTTTTCTTTTTTCAGAGACATTGTCTGTAAAACTGTAGGTCATGAGAAAGTGATGGCACTCGTCTTGGTGATGGAGCTGACTTTCCTTACAGTTCCTTCCCTAATGTTAACTAGTGCTGCCCTGCTAGCTGATAATATTAATTTTGAGTATTTATTTATTATATGTCAGATTTTTAAATGATGTGCTAAAAATGTTGCTTTTTAAAGTGTCATATTTATCTCAATTACTTTGGTGATGGCGTAACACGATTTCACAAGCAGAGGAATCAATATAAGTGGACCTGAGAAAGGTAGAAACTGTATCATGTAGGCAAGACATATGTGTGAGAGGCAAGCATTTCCTGAGTTATTGTTACTGCTCTTGTCATTGTAGTGTACAGCTAACATGCAGGAGGAAGG
>NW_011127559.1:0-765 GCF_000146605.3 Meleagris gallopavo
CCTCCTGCAGCATGGCCGTCCCGCTGGTCCAGTTGGCGTTGGATCAGGGGGCCATACAGGGCTGCGGCGATGCTGATGAGGCGCTGCACGAGGGGCACCATGTTGCTGTTGGTCATCGCCTCCAGCTCCTGTACCAAGGCTGCCTGGTCGAGCCCGTGCTCACAAAGGAGGTTCACAGTTGGCCCACAGTCCCAAATTGCACCTCCCACCAGTTGTCGCCGGACATTGCCCGGAATCTTCCTGCAGGCAGAGGAGCAGGGGTGCGAGGTCTTCTGGATGTTGTTGAAAAATGCAGCCCAGACCTCGGCGGGGAAGCTGTGCTCAGGTGGAACGAGCACCGTCTCTGCAGGCCCCTGCTCGTCCTGCAGGCCATCATCTGAGTGTCCCGTGGGCTGCGGGATGGAACACTCAAGATAATCGTCATCCGCCCTCATGGAGTAGCGGATGCTGAATATTTTTGTGCCCACATACGGCACAACTGGGCTGCTTCTTGGCCCACCAGATGGCACAGCCGTAGCAGAGCCGGTGTTGGCAGGGGGTCACATAGGTGACATCCTCCCGACCTTGCCCGCAGACGGGGCAGGTCCAGTTGGATGGCACGTCCATGGTCCCGGGCTCTACGGTGGGCTGGGGAGAGCTGAGGTCGGGAAGCTGCTCCCCTCACTGGTTCTGCAGCAGGCAGAAGGTATTACAAACTGCAAAAGAGAAAGAGAGGCCACGGTCGCTTGCTGCCCCAGGGACAGGCAGGCAGCAGTGATGCCCCCC
>NW_011127560.1:0-404 GCF_000146605.3 Meleagris gallopavo
TCTGTATAAAAATAAGGCCATTCCCTTGTAACTTGAATGTGCAGGAAGTTTGGTTTTAAAAGTAGAAGGCAGATGCTCTCCTTAATTCGGAACACTGGTCTGTGTCAGACACCTTGTCTACAGTGATAGTTCTTCAGCGTTCTAGATGTCTGTAACATTCTGAAAGCATTGTCTTCTAAGGAATATGATCAAAAGTCCATAAAATCCAAAGAAGGGATTCACTGGACAAGATTCTAAGAGCAGGAAACTGGAAAAATGAAAGCACATTTAAAAAAGAAACCTACTGTAAAAGTTGCTGAGGTATAACAGCAAAAATGTTATGCGTTGATTCTGGCATGAATTACTTAGAGAAGGCTGGAAAAACCTTCACAGTGCCTTTTTTTATTGACTCACATGCCTTTCTA
>NW_011127561.1:0-824 GCF_000146605.3 Meleagris gallopavo
GGTCCCAGGTCCCTGGGCAAAAACAGTACCACGGAGTGGGTTGCCCTTTCCAGAAGCTGGAAGAACCCAAACTGCTTTTCCCAACATGTTCTTTACATGTACAACAGGGACTTTATCTCCGTCTATGGTAAGTAGGGAGCTGGATTGGGTAGGACCATCACAATTGATAGATCCTCTGGTATTGACTAACCAGGTGGCTTCTGCCAAATGCTTCTCCCAGTGTTTAAATGTACCGCCTCCCATCGCTTTCAGCATAGTTTTTAACAACCCACTGTATCGTTCAATTTTACCAGAGGCTGGTGCATGGTAGGGAATATGGTAAATCCACTCAATGCCATGACCTTCGGCCCAAGTATTTACAAGAGAATTTTTAAAATGAGTCCCATTATCTGACTCAATTCTTTCTGGGGTACCATGTCGCCGCAGGACTTGTTTCTCAAGACCTAATATGGTATTTCGGGCAGTAGCATGGGGTACTGCATATGTTTCAAGCCACCCAGTGGTTGCCTCCACCATAGTAAGCACATAACATTTACCACTGCAAGATTGTGGCAAGGTGATATAATCAACCTGCCATGCCTCTCTGTATTTATACTTTAGCCATCGCCCTTCCCCCCCGTGTGGTTTCATCCTTTTGGCTTGTTTGATTATGGCACATGTTTCACAATCATGAATAACCTGTGCAATAGCGTCCATAGTTAAGTCCACCCCTCGGTCTCTAGCCCATTTATGTGTCGCATCTCTCCCTTGGTGACCCGAGGTCTCATGGGCCCATCGAGCTAGAAATAATTCACCCTTGTTCTGCCAGTCCAGGTCTATTTGGG
>NW_011127562.1:0-615 GCF_000146605.3 Meleagris gallopavo
TTCTCCCAGTTGTCTGGAGATGGTATCCAGCACAAGCTGTTCCATCACCTTTCCAGGGGACGGAGGTGAGGCTGACAGGCCTATAATTACCCGGATCTTCCTTCTTGCCCTTTTTGAAGACCGGAGTGACATTGGCTATCCTCCAGTCTTCAGGGACCTCCCCTGTTGTCCAAGACCTCTACAAAAATGATGGAGAGCGGTTCGGCAATGACCTCCGCCAGCTCCCTCAGCACACGTGGATGCACCCCATCAGGTCCCATAGGACTTGTGGACCTTAGTACTGCCTAGGCGCTCACGCACGTCCTCTTTACCTGACTAAAGGGAAGTCTCCCATTCCCCAGACCCTCTCCCTAACCTCCAGGGTGTGGGATTCCTGCAGGGGAGCCTTTTCACTGAAGACAGAAGTAAAGAAGGCATTCAGTATCTCTGCCTTACTCAGCATCCCCCGTTACGAGGACCCCCCCCTCACCTTAGTAAGGGGCCCACATTCTCTCTAGCTTTCCTTTTGCTGTTAACATACTTGAAGAAGCCTTTTTTATATCCTTTATCACTTTTAGCCAGATTCAATTTCCAGACGGGCTTTAGCCTTCCTCGTCGCATCCCTGCAGGCCCTGC
>NW_011127563.1:0-328 GCF_000146605.3 Meleagris gallopavo
CTGCATTTTGTGCTAATCCCACGCTTCCTTTCTCTGTCTCGCAGGTCAGCTCGTGCTGGAAGCAGATGGGATCCCAGAATGAATGAAGGTCAGTGCAGGAGCAGCTGCTGATGGGAGGAAGGAAGTCCATGCGAATGAGCTCTGAAGCATCTGCAGGTATGGTACCGGAGGAGGCAGCAATGATGTCGGAGGGCTTCCCAGCAGGAAGCTGTCTCATCCAAATGCTTGCTGAGTGTTGGGAAGCCCAACCCCTTCCAGCCTCCAAGCTGAAGGCAGCCCAGAGGCAACATCTCCTTGGTCTGACTGCGTGGTGCCCGAGAAAGAGGGT
>NW_011127564.1:0-571 GCF_000146605.3 Meleagris gallopavo
GGGGAGTTATTGGTCCTTGGAATGGGGTAAATGGTTCTTTTTTCTTTCAGGGCTGTGATCTGCTTTTGGGGATGGCAAGTGCACTGAAGGGCTGCTAGGTGTAAGAGCAGCATCTGAATCTGGAGACTGCTTCCTTTGGGGTGTGGGGTGAGCCGTTAGAATGGGGTGAGTGATTCCTGCTTTCTTTCAGAGCTGTGAGCTCTGCTTTTCTGGAGGATCTCAAGTTGGATGGCTGTAATTAATGTGCTAATTGCATCCATGCGGTGGGTGTTTTTTAAGGGCATTGTGTGCATCCTTGTTGTGTTTTAAAATGATGTTCTGCGTCTCTTCTGATTTCATTTTTGCAGCCTGATGGAGTTGAAGGATTGCCTGGGCTCCTCCAGTCAGTGGTGTGAGATGTGTCCAGCAGGTAATGAACATCATGCACCCCATGTTGGTGCGCTGCTTGTATGCAGGTAGGTTTGCGATGTGATCCGACTCCCCCATGCTGACCATCCACAGCTAGATCAAGTTGCTCAGAGTCTGAGCCAGGCTCACCTTGAAAGGGCCAGCACATCCACCATGTCTCTGG
>NW_011127565.1:0-1335 GCF_000146605.3 Meleagris gallopavo
GTACGTGCAGACACAGGGATGCAAAGTGCTGCTGGGGCAAGTGCTGTGGGGGCAGAAGGATTGCGGTGACGTCACCGAGCAACAGGCTGTAATGTCACTGTGCGAGGCACTGTGACCTCAGCACCCTCACTGCTCAGCTTTGGGCGCAGGCAGAGCCTGGCCCAGTCAGTCTCGTGCCTGGACTCCTGCCGAGCGTGTGTTTGCGAGGCTTGGAGGTGGAGCGAGCATTTGTCTTGGGTGTTGGGCTGTGCTTTGGGCGCTGCTGGCAGTGGCTTTTGGTGCCCATCCTTACAGCCATCACTTGCATTTCCCTGGTCTGCCTGGCTCAGGCTACCGGGGCCCCACGGGGTGCACGCGCAGCAGCAGAGGTGAGCTGGGTGGGGACACGTCCCCCAGGGTGGCAATGGAGCAAGCGCTGAGATATGGGGAGCTGCCAGGGCCAGGGCCACAGCCTGAGGGCCCTGGGAGGGCATGGAGCATGGGCGGGCCCCAGTAGGGCCGGGAGGGTGTCCTGCCGAGGGACCTGGGTGTTTCTGTCCTCTGTCCCTGGGACACTGACTGACCGCGGCCTCTGTCTTTGCAGTGCACAACATTTACCCCTGTGGTGCTGCAGAAGAGGAGCAGCTCTTCATCTTCGCTCCCCAGCAAACCACAGAGTGAGGAGCATGGCGGCAAAGGAGGAATGGGTATGTCCCATCTGCCGTGACGAGCGCAAGGACGTTGCCTACGCGATGCCGTGCCGTCACGAGTTCTGCCTCGGCTGCATCCTGCGGTGGGGCAAGCAGCAGGAGAGCTGCCCTCTCTGCAGGAGGGTCATGGAAGTGGTCAAGGTGGCAGCGTTGGATGATGACGAGGACCTGGACTTCGTCATCTGGCCTCCAGCACCACCCGTACCTGCCTGCTTCCAGGAAGCCGCAGCTCCCAGTTTCAGCAGCTCAGGCTCTTCGCTGTCCTCTTCACCACCCCTTCACCGTGGTCGGACGAGGAGGAGGATGAGGAGGCAGAGGACGAGGAGGCAGAGGCAGAGGCAGAAGCAGAGGAGGTGCCTACGGTGGGCGGTCTCCCACCTGACATCTGGGCAGATCTGTTCAGGCAGCGCCAGCAGATCCTGGACCCTGTGCTGCCCTGGCTGCGCCAACAGCTGCGAGCCACCTTTCACACACACTGGTGGCCGGCAATGGCAGCGGAGGCCTACCTCCTGAATGCCCTGTGTGAAATCGGGCCGGACAGCGAGTGGCTGACGGAGATGACGCGGCCTGCCCTGGAGAACAGAGCGGAGGCGTTCGTCCAGGAGCTCCTCGACAACATCGTGCGCCACTGCGGCGAGGAGGCGCA
>NW_011127566.1:0-563 GCF_000146605.3 Meleagris gallopavo
GACAGCAAGGAGGAGCACCTTAACTACATTATGGTCCTATTAGATATCTTTACACCATCAAATTTCATCCTGGGACATGAAGAAATGATGATCTCTACAGGTCCCTTCAACCCCAACGATTCTGTGATTCTGTGAAATTAACTCAGGAACAATCCTGGAAGGAATCTGTGCCTCATGCAGCCTATCTGCAATGGAAGACAGAGAAAAGCTAGTCCAGGCCCTGGACTCAAAGCAGGGCCAGCTGGAGCAGCTTGCAGTGAGTGCACCCAGAATGGCCTCCATGCAGCTGCAGGGTTGCCGGGTGGCGGCGCGGTGACACTGTGACGGCATTGTGATGCAACAGGGGGTGAACGTGACATAAAGCTGAAGGCTGGGACTGCGGCTGGGTGGCCTCAGTTCGCTGCTGCTGGAGCGAGAGGTGGCAGCGGAAGGTCGCAGATCTCTGAGAGTTCCTGCAAGGAGCCATGGAGCGCTGTGGCACTGCTGGATTCCGAAATCCAGATGCAATTCTGAGCATAGCGGAGAGGAGCGGAAAGGTGAGCACCGGGTCCTCAGAGAGGGCT
>NW_011127567.1:0-701 GCF_000146605.3 Meleagris gallopavo
CCGTGCAGACAGGTCACGGTAGAGCTGAGACCGAGGAGCTCCAGGCAAACAAAAGAGACTGTAAAGTGCCTGCTGCTTTGCTCCAAGCTCAGACCTGCCAACACGGCAGAGTTCAAGGCTTTCCACTTGGGCCGGAGGAATCCCAGGCATCCGTACAGACTGGTAGGAGCAGTCCTTGAGAGCAGCCCTGCAGAGAAGGACCTGGGGCTCTCGATGGATGAAAAGCTGAACGTGAGCCAGCAGTGCGCTCCTGCAGCTGGGAAAGCAAATGGGATCCTGGGCTCCATCAGCAGAGGGGTGGCCAGCAGGGACAGGGAGGTGATCGTCCTCCTCTGCTCTGCTCTTGTGAGGCCCCATCTGCAGCACTGCGTCCAGGGCTGGAGCCCCCAGCACAAGAAAGACAGGGAGCTGTTGGAGAGGGTCCAGAGGAGCCACAAAGATGATCAGGGGGCTGCAGCACCTCTCCTACGAAGGCAGGCTGAGGGAGCTGGGCTTGTTCAGCCTGGAGAAGAGAAGGCTGCGGGGTGAGCTCATTGCAGGCCTTTTCAGGGACCCTAAAAGGGGAGCCACAAAACAGGAGGGGAGTCAACTCTTGGAAAGGGCAGATACAGCAGGACCAGGGAAAATGGTTTGAAGTTGAGGCAGGGGAAGATTTAGGGTTGGGATTTTAGGGTTGCCGACCACCACAGCTGATACAGGCA
>NW_011127568.1:0-512 GCF_000146605.3 Meleagris gallopavo
CAGGAGGGCGGTGAGGCACCGCAACATCTTGCCCAGAGAGGTGGTGGGTGCCCCGACAGTTGTTCGAGGTCTGGCTGGACCAGGCTCCGAGCCACCTCGTCTGATGGTACGTGTCCCTGTTCCCTGCAGGACTAGCTGCCCTTTCAGGGTTCCTTCCCACTCAGATCATTCTATGATTCTGTGCCATATCCTCACAGGCAGGACACCCGTGGACACAAGGAACAAGCGCTACGGAATGAGAGCTGAGCAGCTGCAACAAGCAGCAGCTGCAGCCACCAACATACTCACATGGGAAAGACAACGAGCTGGCCAGAGGGCACCAGGGAGGCCACCGGTGCCACCTGGGACACCACCATGTCCAGCAGCCAGGGGGCCTGCAGGGGAGAAACGGGGACGTTGTGGGACGTCCTCGTCAGGGCTGAGGCGCTCGGGACTGGAGGAGCCCGAGGCAGGGAGAGCTGACAGCAGCACAGCACCTGCACAGCCTGAGCAGCCGGCCAGCTCCTGGGGGG
>NW_011127569.1:0-519 GCF_000146605.3 Meleagris gallopavo
GGTCTACATGGCCGAGTGAGAGGTTGGCAACATGCACCAAAAGGGCATTTCTCTGTGCAAGGTCCTTCCTCAAGAGCAATCACCTCGATTTGTCTGTGTAAGCTCTGTATGGCTTTCATTTTTTCTGGTGGGGAATCAACCACCACCCTAAGAAGCCTGTGTCAGTAGCTGGCCGCACTAACAGTAAAGAAATGTTTTCCACTGTCTGGTCTGAACCTCCCCTGATGCAGCTCTGTGCCATTCCTGAGCGTCCTGTCATTGGCTCCCAGGTAAACACAGCACCTTCCTCTGCATTTCCCTCTTCAGGGAGCTGCAGAGAGCAAAGAGACCATCTCCTGGCCTTTGCTTCTCTGGACTAGGCAATGCAAGTGCCCTCAGCCTCTCCCCACAGCACACACCTTCCAGTCCTCTTAGCAGCTTTGTGCCCCTCCTCCTCCCGGCTGCCAGGGCTCATGTTAAACTTGCTATCACCAGCACCTCTAGACCCTGTCCTAGTACTGCTCTCCAGACACTTGTCTC
>NW_011127570.1:0-915 GCF_000146605.3 Meleagris gallopavo
GAGCACTAGTGTGCTTTTATTATTATATAAAAGACAGGAGGGCGTGAGAGGTCTGGGTAAAGATGGGAATCATCCTCCCTTGGATGGAAAGGTCACGGAGAGAGCGGCTCAGAGCCCTCAGTGTTGCTGCCCGGTGCCTGGGACTGGAGGCCTGATTGTAAGTCCCCCTCCAAGAGGCTCTGCTTCTCCTCGCTGATGCCGACCTGCTCCTGCATGGAGGTGCTGCTGTCAGGACACTCGGACTGTGCTTGGGCTGGGCTGCACTGCAGAGGCACTGGGTCACAGTCCAGGCTGGTGACTGCGTTGTCTGGCAGGCTCAGGTCAGCATCCTCAGCACAGCTGGGAGAAATGAGGGCTTGAACTAGGATGAGCTCCCTGTGTCCGTCACTGTTGTTACACGGAAGGCTCTCAGTTGAACGGCATCGATTTGTGCTTCCTAGGAGCTCTGCACTGATGGAAGCACACAGCCCATCATCGCTGGAGAGAGAAAACACAGAATGGTGTGAGTTGTGTGTGTCAAGCAAGATGCAGAGCATGTGAGCAAAGGCTGCACAGCTGTACAGCACAGCATCTAAGAGATGGTTTTGATTGAGCTGGCAGGCGTAAGTGCTTGCTGAGGAACTGTGCAGCCATAAAAGAACTTCAAAAGCATCTCTGACTCTGACATTCACACCTCATCGGCCCATCTCACTGCCATGTTTAGTTCCTAGTGCCAGCAAGTCTGACCAACAGCTCTGCTTTGAGGAGAACCAGAATTGGTTTCAGGCACCTGGCCCCGAAATCTGGAAAACCCCACCATTAGTGTAACTTAGTTTCAGCAAGTTTGGCCACTAGAAATAATGGAAATAAACCCACAGAAACCCACCCAAACAATGACAACAGGTGCTGGAAAAGGAAGTCCTCTTTACCTTTCAG
>NW_011127570.1:2264-2986 GCF_000146605.3 Meleagris gallopavo
CACCAAGCGTGCCCCCGTGCCCAGGAACTGACCCAATAAATTCACCCCGTGTAGCCTTCAACTGCTTCAGCACACACAGGCATCGTGTTGCAGCGTGACACAAAGCCTGGAATGGCACCAGTGCCCTCTGAAGTGCAGCAGGGCTGAGCTCAGCAGGCTGAGGGCAGCACTGACCTGTAGTGAGGAGCGGGCAGCTGCTGGATGACGTCCTGCATTCTCACCAGCCGCTCCTCATCTGTAGTGGCACAAACAGCACCCTGGAAGAGTACAGAAAGGGAGTTAGAAAAATTACGGCAAGAAACCTGCCGCAGGGTGGGGAACTATGGGGACAGTGTGCTGTTGGGCAGCACCAAGGCACATTTTATGCCTCCCAAGAGACATCTGGGGAACACAGCGGCACGCAGCTGGTGCCACCGAGGCCAGGGAGTCCAAGCACTGGGCCGCTTTACAGCCTGGGTGGGCAGCTCAGCACCTCGCAGTGGGCATTCATCTCCAAGTACACTTTGCTATTCATCCCATTCCCGTTCTGTAAATAGATGGGGAATAGCAAAAAACAAAAACCACCGGGGAATTCTCTCAAGCACTGTGAATGTGGAAATAACCACCTCCTGGGACCACCAAAAGTGGCATCAGTACGATGCAGGATGTGGCAAAGACATGCGAGTCAACTTGATGGGGCTAACAGAAAAAGGGCCTCAGAGCTGGGGCACTGCTGCAGCCAT
>NW_011127571.1:0-1167 GCF_000146605.3 Meleagris gallopavo
AAACCATTTCCCCTTGTCCTACTCGCTACTCCACCCTCCTAAACCAGCCCGTTGCCCCCTCCTGCTTAAGCGCTCCCTTCGAGTCTTGGAAGGCTGTCATGAGCTATCTCCAGAGCTTTCTCTCTCCACACAACAATCCCAGTTCCCTCAACATTTCTTTCTAAGAGAGGTGCTCCAGCCCTCTGATCATCTTCGTGGCCCTTCTCTGGACCTGCTCCAAAAGCTCCACATCATTCCTGTGCTGGAGCCCCAGGCCTGGACGCAGTGCTGCACATGGGGCCGCACCAGAGCCGAGTCGAGGGGGACAATCACCTCCCTCTCCCTGCTGGTCGCTCCTCTTTGAATGCAGCCCAGGATACAGTTGGCCTTCTGGGCTGCAAGTGCACACTACTGGCTTATGTCCAGCTCTTTGTCCACCAGGATCCCCGAGTCCTCCGCAGGGCTGCTCCCAAGGGCTTCTACACCCAGTTGGTACAAGCATCTGGGTTTCCCCTTCATCAGGGACATCAACAGTGGGGTTGAGTGCACCCTAAGGACACCAAGCTGTGGGGTGCAGTGACACAGCAGAGGGACGGGATGCCATCCACAGAGACCTCAACAGGCTGAGCAGTGGGCACAAATCCAAGTGCAGGGTCAGTAGCTGGGATGAGGGAACAGCCACCACCAAAACATGCTAGGGGATGAAAGGACTGAGCGTAGTCCTGCTCCATAAGGCCTGGGAGTACTGGTGGGTGGGAGCTGGACACAAACCAGCAGTGGGCCCTTCCAGCCCAGAAAGCCAACCGTATCCTGGGCTGCATCCAAAGATGCGCAGTCAGCGGGCCAAGGGAGGAGATCCCCATCCCTCTGCTCTGCGCTGGTGAGGCCTCAGCTGCAGTGCTGCGTCCAGATGTGGAGTCCTCAGTGCAGGGAGACATGGAGCTGTGCGAGTGCATCCAGAGTACAGCCACAAACACGAACCCAAGGATGGAACCCCTGTCCTGTAAGCAAGGAGAGCTGGGCTGTTCAGCCTCCTGGAGAAGTGAAGGCTCCAAGGGAACCTGGTAACAGCCTTTCAATACCTAAAGGAAGAACAAGGGAAAATGGAGGTGAAATCTAAGGAAAATGTCTTGTACAGTGAGGGTGCTGAGGCAGTGGCACAGGTTGCCAGAGACATGGTGGATGTGC
>NW_011127572.1:0-565 GCF_000146605.3 Meleagris gallopavo
TTGGCTTCCAAAAGAACGCATTCTCTCCCAGAAATATCTCCCTTCTCCAATACAATGACATTACCTCCCAGTAATGTTACCTTGGGCCCAAACATTGGACAGCTTCTCCCACAAGTACTACTTTTCCATCCAAAAGAGGACATCTTCTCCCCAAAAAATGCTATTTTCTCCCGGAAACAAAGCAGCTTTCTCACAAATGGGTGGCATTTTCCAACCAACTATGCTACTCTCTCCCAGAAAGAGCACTTTTCTGACAAGTACCTTCCCTTTTCTCTCAAAAATACTGCTAGGCACTCCTCAACAGGACATTTTCTCCCATCTACACCCCGTTTTCTCCCCAAAAGGACCCCCTTTTCACACCAAAAATACCACACTTGCCCTCCAAGAGAAGTCAGTCTTTCCCACAATTGTCCACTTTTCTCCCACGTACTTGTCATTTTCTCCCAGAAATACCACATTTCACTTGGAAATTGGGCCTGTGCTTCCAAAAAGATGGTATTTTCTCCCAGGCATACCTGTTTTCTCAAACTACCGCACGTTTTCTCCCAAAAAGACTAGATGACAA
>NW_011127573.1:0-663 GCF_000146605.3 Meleagris gallopavo
TTTTTCCCTTTTCATCCTCACCCTCTCCCAAGGAGGAGGCTGCGTGCTCTCTCTGGGCAATCTGTTCAGTGCTTGAAAAGTCTTTTTTTCCTTCTCTCCAGTCTGCTGTTTCAATGAGTGACTGTTTTCTGTCCCTATCCCACCACGACCTGCTGTCCTGATTCTCAGTCTGTCTTCATGCCTCCCTTGTGAGCGTTTAGAAGCTGCCATGAGGTTCCTGTGCACTCTGAACAACCATCTTTCTCCCCGCTTTCTCTTCACTGCACAGACTGGAGGCCATGCACAAAAGGTGCTTCAGGTTGTTATCTTTCCTGGCCAGAAACTAAATAGAGTCTTGTAAATGTGGTCCAATGAGTGTGAAGCAGGGGTGACTTGTCCTGGTCTGGTTGTGCTGCTTTTTAATGCAGCCAATTATACTGTGGTGCTTTTTGTCTGTCAGAACACACAGCTGGCTTGCATTCAGCTTGTGGTCTCTCACCACTTGTCCTCCTAGTCCACAGGCCCTTTCTAACAGATACAAACTAGTATTTCCCACCTGGGGTATGGGAAGATGGGTGCTTGTTAGCAGTCAGTGAAAATCTCTACGAGAGAGAGAGGGCTTTTAG
Source organism: Meleagris gallopavo (assembly GCF_000146605.3). Lineage (NCBI taxonomy): Eukaryota > Metazoa > Chordata > Aves > Galliformes > Phasianidae > Meleagris > Meleagris gallopavo. The sequence goes on from NW_011127573.1 coordinate 606, forward strand.
GTAGACTGCTAACCAGTGAGCACAACAAGAACTAACAGAAGAGAAGATATGTTTCCTT
>NW_011127574.1:0-529 GCF_000146605.3 Meleagris gallopavo
GGACAACAACACAAATATTTAATTGTTTAACTCTCAGGAAATGAGCTGAAATCATACTCCTGCACTTCTCCTCTCAGAAATACCTACCTTCACTTTTTAAACTTACCATCAGACCAACGTCACAAGTTACCACATGCAGTCTTAAGACAAAAATGAAACCTTCAGTGAATCCTGAATGTGTGTGGCACTCACAGTGCACCACGTACACTGCTTATTCCAGTGATGCCACTTTGTTGGACCAGCCCAGCTTGCCAAAACATTTTTAAAGAGTGGTCGGAACTGTCTGGAATAGAACAGCTCAGTTGGAAGGGACCTTCACAGATAGCGCAGTTGCCTCACCTCTTCAGGTCTAACTGAACCTTAAAGCATCTCACATCTGAAAGCATAAGCCTTAAAGCAAAGAGGCATGACCAGCAGTTCGAGGGAGGTGATGCTGCCCCCCTACTCTGCTCTCATTGACACACCATCTGGAGCACTGCGTCCAGTTCTGGAGCCCTCAACACAAGGACATGGAGTTGTTCACGCAGGT
>NW_011127575.1:0-541 GCF_000146605.3 Meleagris gallopavo
AGAAAGCAACGGTTAGAAGGCAATTAACCAATGAAGATATTTGTGTCTGGGCGGCAAAGATTTGTGCTTACTTGGTATCTGTGTGATTAGTGAAGAAAGAGTGTGAACCTGCAGTACTCAGTGAGGGAGGAACCAGGGCAGGAAGAGATCAGCATCGGGCAATAGGGCATAAAAGACGTAGCACTGTTTTCTCGGGGCGCTCCTGCCTGCAGGACGCCCGCCATTGCAATCGCAAATCAAATCTGCTTTACGAGAGAAACCGTCCTGGAAAATTATTTGGATATTGCCAACAGCGTTCAAGAAAAGTTTAGACGTCGTGCTGAGGGACGTGGTTTAGTGGTGAATACTGGTGGTAGGGGATGGTTGGATCGGGTGGTCTTGGAGGTCTTTTCCAACCGTGGTGATTCCGTGTGTTTGATGCGTTTGCATTTGTCTCTTCTAAAGTGTATTGCGACTAAAAACCAGTCCCACGTCCCAGCTGGTTTTCAGGGTACCACATTTCCTTTGAATGCTCTTTGAAATGAAATTTCCTCCTCTTGCT
>NW_011127576.1:0-962 GCF_000146605.3 Meleagris gallopavo
ACAGGCTGCAATTCCTGACTGGGCTTGAGTAGGGCCATTGTACTATAGGAGGTAAAGAAAATACTGGTAAGAGAAATGATTCTGTGACCATGTTTGTTGTAACCATGAGAGAATCCTGCCTGGGAAGAGAAGAAATGGAGTGTGTGCTGAGCCAGAGAAGTTGTACGAGCGAGCATGGGCAGAAGGGCCTCAAAGTGGCCAAGAATTTATTAGTGTAGGCGTTGATAAGTTCTTATGTCATGAAGGCTATGTGCTAGCTACCAAAACTCTTGTGAGTGACATGGTTGCAAGAGGAGGTCTCGGAGCCCACTGGTAGCAGACATGACGGTTTCTAATGCCGTGTCTTTGTAGTGGATGAAGTGGAAGGGGCATCACGAGGAGGAATGGAGAGGAGGAATCTGAAGCTGGCATGCATGAGATCTTTATTGAGGAAAAGACACGGAAAGGAAGGATCCACTTGGTGATCGCCAAGTGGAAAGAGCACAATTTCAGCTGCAAAGAAAGAAGAAAGTTACTGCACACATGTTCCCAGGCAGCATGGTCTGAGGCTGTTCCCTGCTTGCTTGTTTCTGCCATGAAAAGAGGAGCCATGGCTGGTGAGCCCTTGGGCCATAGGTGACACAGAGACGTGAGGTCAGTGCGTGAGGCGCCTTGCAGGGTGCAGGTGGTTGGTGTGAGGGTGTGGGCGCAGGCCCTTAGCAGGGGTAGCGGGCTCTGCCGCCGTTGAAGCAGCCCAGGCCTCCGAAGCCGAAGCCGCCGGAGGAGATGGCCACTCCCTGGGCGCTGAGGGCGCTGCCCACGGCAGCTGATGAGGAGGATCCGACGGCGGTGTTCTGGGGGAAGGAGCTGAGGATGGGTCCCGGCAGGGTGACCAGCACGGCGGGAGGCTGGATGACGACCTGGGAGTCCTGGCACTGCCTGACACAGGGCTCGTTGCAGCTGTTAGCCAGCGGGGTGGGTCC
>NW_011127577.1:0-493 GCF_000146605.3 Meleagris gallopavo
AGAGGGCTTTTAAGTCATGCTCCAGCAACTTCTAGTCAACGTCCCCAGGGAAACGTATTCAGAGTAGCTGCCTGGCATCATGGAAAGGATGAGGGGAGTGTGAGAATTGGCTTGCACAAGTAGTTAGTACATGCAGAGATTTTCCCACAGTACCGGGTGGTGGAGTTTCCCTTATGAGCCTAGATCTTCAGAGGTGGGTGAGTGCTTTTTTCTTTGTAACACCTTTCTATGGCAATAGCTCCCTTGTTGTTACATCTCCTGTAATAGCATTCTATTGCAATGGTCTTTCTGATTGTTATACATCCCATGGTAGGGGTTTGAGGGGAGAGTGGCTTTAAGGTCCCTTTTCCAAACATTAACCCATGCTGTGATTCTTTGACTGCTGGGTGTGTTAAAATAAACACCGTAACAGCAGACAACCTTTCAGAACAGGCTGTCACATCTAGGAACCAGAGTCAGTAGAGAGATAAGCAGGCAGGACCTCTGGGAAAGT
>NW_011127578.1:0-660 GCF_000146605.3 Meleagris gallopavo
GGGAAAACTGAGCGAATCCCCTGTGCACCCCGCGATCAGCCGCCTCAGCTCTGCCTGGGGCAGCTCCGAAGCAGCAAACCTCGGCAATCAGAAGGGTCTCTTCCGGGTTTGCACCCGTTTAAATCCTTCTTTATCATCCTCAAATCCCTTCTCACCCACTGGTTCCCAAAATCTCTCCCAGGTTTTAGCATTGGCTGCACGGCGGTGAGCAGTTGCGCTGAGCATCGCTTGTTTTGTAAATCTGTAAATATTATTACCTGTCATGGGTTTATGATTTCTGGTTATTGGCATTCCGCATCATAACTTCATGTGGTACACTGAGAGTAAAAGAGCTAGTGATCCAGTTGCATGGATCGTGGATAGTTCCACACACCTGGTTCCCCAAAGGGAAGAAGAACTGCACACTACGTACCCCAGAGGACTTTGTGTTGTTCTGTTGTCTGTTTTCCATTCAGAGGAAAGTTAAAACTGTTGGCAGTTAATGAGCAGTCCTCTCTTTTCCCTTTCTGCTCCTCCCAGCAACGTGTGTGCTCCCCAGCCATCTTGACTTCAGCATTAGAGTAAGAACTTTGGTTTTGGACACACTCTGATTGTAATTGATTTATTAGTCTTAAATTTCAGTCTATGTTATATTACATTGTGCAACACTGAATTTCTTTG
>NW_011127579.1:0-485 GCF_000146605.3 Meleagris gallopavo
CTTTTGAGTCGCGCTGCTACCAAGACAGAAGGCGATAACTGCACGCAGCAGTCTCCTGCTCGTAACATCCTTGCTGCTTCACTCTGGGTGCCGTCACTGAGCAGCATCTCATAGAAGTTCTTCCCTGGGCAGCTGGCTGCCTTAGTTGGAGCCCTGATGGCAATGACGTGATGATGGCAGGCTTAGTTTTGCTGTTTTCTCCTCGTCAGAATACTCTGACTTTTGAAGGAAGCAGCTTCTTGGGTTTTTTGTTTGTTTCTTTTCTTTAAATTTCATTTAATTCATTTGGAATGTCTCCATTCCGTATAGCTATAATGTCTTGAATATTATCTTTCGTAGTGCTGAGAATTGTTTTAGAAAAGTTATACTCAGCTAAGAAGGTGTAATAAAGACGTTAAAGAAAGCAGCCCCTGTTGTGTTGACCAGGGATGAACATAAAATCATCTCCCAGTTATTGCGGAGGCAGCTGATGTGACTGCCTCTGT
>NW_011127580.1:0-649 GCF_000146605.3 Meleagris gallopavo
GCAACGTGAGCACAGGGACATCCGACACCAAGCCAGAGCACCTCAGCGAGCGTGTTAAACAGGACACGTCAGGGATCAACGTACCTCGGCACAGAGACTAAGCGTTGGATATTGGCATCCACCTACAGCTGCGGTTTCCTGCTGCTTCCACCAAGAGCCTGGCTAAAGTCCTGGCACCGCTCGCGAGGGCCGCAGTTCCACGCTGCAAGCGTTTGGGCACAGGACAACGAAAGCAGAGACCGCCTTCCGGTAGGGACACCAATGTCACTTACCACCCTCCAAGGATCAGGGCACAGCCAACGCAACAACTCAGGGGGGCCACAAGGACAACAGCATCTGGTGGAGGACTGGGCCCATCTTGAAGGAGTGAAGAGATCTTCCTGTCTTGTAACGTCCACGCCTTTCTGAGTAACAGGACACGTTCAACGCGGCAACTCAGGGAGCCCAAAACGCCTATAGCATGTGGTAGTGGAGGCGCCAATCCTAGAAAGAAAGAAAGAAGAAAGCTTCACATGCAGGACTGAACAACGTCACGTGGAAAAGAATTCTGGTGAATTGAGAAAACCCAACTCATGGACAGCACTCAGCACAAGCCTGTTTGGGAGCCTACCTCTTCTTTGGGCATCACACGTGGTCAGAAGAGTGCATT
>NW_011127581.1:0-572 GCF_000146605.3 Meleagris gallopavo
TGGAAAACTGAGCAAAAAACATGGCTTAGCTTCAAAGAGCTCATGTTTTGGTTTAAAAGGTATGGGAAATACAGGAGAAAATCTCCCAATTTTCTAAGTTCCTGGAGGTACTTGGTTTTGTTGTGGCATTTTAGAAGGAGAGTAGGGGAAAAGCCCTCAGCCTAAAAAAATTATTCTGAATGGTTTCCTTGCTGTTCTGGGGGAATGTACCTTGCTGTTTTGTGGAAATGCTCCTTGATTTTCGGGCAGTGTTTGCCTGTTTTGGGCACTCTTGCTCTGTTTGAGATACTACTGCCCTGTTCTGGGCTCTGTTCCTTGTTTTGAGGGGGTGGTTTGTGGTTCTGGGGCACTGTTTGTTGGCTGAGGGAACGATTCCTTGTTTTGTTGGTTGTTGTTGTTTTTTTCTTCTGAAAGAATAACTTTAAAGCAGACAAGTCCCAGTTCAGCCATCTTGGTGTCTAAGATTTGTGCAGAAACTAGTCTTGAAGAGAGGAAGCACTGTTCTGTAATGTGTTAATTTCAGGGAGTGTGAAGAGGAGTTGGAAACTCTGGGGAACCAAAAAACAGTTCAT
>NW_011127582.1:0-1038 GCF_000146605.3 Meleagris gallopavo
ACTGGACTGGTGCTGTTTAACATCTTCCCCAGTGACATCAACAGTGGGATCAAGTGCACCTCAGCGAGCTTGCAGATGGCATCAAGCTGTGGGGTGAGACCAACACGTCCGAGGGACGGGACGTCATCCAGAGAGACCTAGACAGGCTCAAGCAGCTCAGGGCATCCAGAGGAGGGCCACAAAAAACGACCCACGGGATGGAGCACCTCCCTTACGAGGGCAGTCTGAGAGAGCAGGGGCTGTTCAGGCTGCAGAAGAGAAGGCTCTAAGGAGACCTGCAAGCGGCATTTCAGTAACTAAAGTGGGTCTCAACGAAAACAGCGGACAGATTCTTTAGCAGGGTCTGTTGTGACAGGAAAAGGGGAATTGGTCTCAAACTCAAAGAGGGGAGATTGAGATTGGATATCAGGAAGAAGTTTGTGACAATGAGGGCAGTGCAGCACTGAAGCAGGTTGTCCAGAGAGGCTGTGGTCCCTCATGGCACAGCCAAGGCCAGGCTGGACCAGGCTCTGAGCAACCTGATCTGGCTGCAGATGTCCCTGCTCATTACGGGGGTGTTGGCCCAGCTGACCTGTAAGTGTTCCTTCCAACTCAAACAATTCCATCGTTCACACACAAACTCTCTTCCTCTGTGGGTCCTGCCAGGTGCTCAGGCAGAGGGAATCCCGCCGTCAGCATGCCAGCCTTGCACTTCTGTTGGCCTCTCAGGCACACTGGCAAGCGTGATCCTTCATGCACAGATCCCAGCCGTGAGACATGGCTGTCCTACCAGGTACTTCAGGCAGAAGTGAGCCCACGGCTCCTTTCTGTGACAGGTTCCTGGGGTTGGTCTGTTGGGGAATGGCTGCAAGAGCAGGGCGGCCATGAGAATATGTACGAGCATAGCTGGAGCAGCGGCACAGAGTGCATCCCATGAGAAAATACTAGGAGTTAGATAGGAGTCAAACGTCCTTGGGGCAGCATGTAAACAGCTGTGCTCTGTGGATGTGTGGGGGCTGACAAGGAAACTGGCTTAGCAGCTGACTGAGCATTGGTTAA
>NW_011127583.1:0-499 GCF_000146605.3 Meleagris gallopavo
AGTTGTTGCAGCCAGCTGATTTCCAAGCATTGCCCTGCTCAAGAGATGACATTGCATGGCAGAAGAAAGCTGGGAAAATGCTTCTTCCTCATGATTTTTCACTTTCTGTAGGGTTCCTGTCCAAAAGGAGAACTCGGGGATCAAGGCGGTTGAAGAACGAGTGAAGCCAGCTCCTTCCAGGAGCGAGGGAGGTTCTTGTGGAGAGAACCCTGAGACCTCGGGCTTCCTCTGACACTTCAGCCATCATGTCTCAGCAAGGAGATGGTTCCAATTCCTGCTCTGTGAGAAGAAAGGTATGGCTGGGGTTCTTTTGTGTGATGTTTCTTCCTTTTTCTCATTTTTAAGGGAAGAGGTGGAGCAGGAGGAGCCTGCTGGTGCTTTGTGACCTCAGTAACCAGTTGGATTTTGCGCTCACTGCTGACAGCACGGGCTAATGACGTGGACATGGCTTAGGCTGTATTTTCCCTTAGTGATAATCTATAATCTATAATAGTGATAT
>NW_011127584.1:0-1037 GCF_000146605.3 Meleagris gallopavo
GATATGGGGTGCTATGGGGTGACATGGGGCGATATGGGGTTGATATGGGGGCGCTATGGGGGTCAGTACGGGGGCGCTATGGGGTGGATGTGGGTCTCTGTGAGGTCTCTCTGGATCCCCATGCTGTTCCCAGATCTCGCAGCAGGGGGCGCTCTTGGGCCGTTTGGAGGCAGCGCTGCTGGCGTCATCACGGGACAGAAGCGTCCGTGTGTGGCACCCGAGGGGCGGGGCTGCGGTGAGGGGGCGGGCCCTCATTGGATGGTGTTTGCCCCTGGAGGCGGGGCTTACGGGGAGTGGGTATGGCCCGAAGGAGTGGGCGAGACTTTGTTGGATGGTGTTTACCTCTGGGGGCGGGGCTTATGGGAAGGGGCGGGGCTTAACCGAGGGGGTGGGGCCTCGTTGGGTGGTGTTTGCCCCTGGGGCGGGCTTAACCGGGGGGTGGGCTTCAAACGGGCGGTGTTTGCCCCATTTGGCCACCAGTTGGCCACCAGTTGGCCACCAGTTCAACCCATTGGCCACCAGTTGGCCACCAGTTCAACCCATTGGCCACCAGTCGCTCCCATCGGCCCCTTTGGGAAGCCAAGTGGTGGGCGGAGCTAAGAGAGCAGGCGTGGCCATACGACCGGAAGTGGGCGTTTCCCCGCAAAGCCCCGCCCTCCACTTCCGGCAGCTCTCCCATTACCGTTGCTCCGCCCCCATCACCGCCATGGCGCCGAGGCCACACCCCTCACCCAACGCCGCACCTGGATTGGCTGTGGGTGACGAAGGGGTGCGGGTCTACATCCTGCGCTGGGACACGCCTCTTGCCTGAAGCCACGCCCCCTCGGATCCAAGCCACGCCCCTTCCTCTGTCCCCCCATCGGTGTCCAATAAATCCTTTGGCTCCGCCTCCTTGTCGTGACGTCATTGGAGTCAGCCCCATAACCTGCCCGTAACCTCACATCCCACCCCATAACCCCACATCCCGCCCATAACCCACAGTCCGCCCATAACCCACATCCTGCCCATAACCCCACATCCCGCCCTATAACCCCACA
>NW_011127585.1:0-456 GCF_000146605.3 Meleagris gallopavo
AATTGCTGCAGAGAGAAGCAGTAAACGAGTTTAGTATGAGGTCTGTGCTCTACCTCATCAGTATTTGGCCAGGTTCCATCACAAAAACTACTTACCAGGATAGGTATATTCATCTTTGTTGTTCAGGTGTGAAGAATTTTTTCCTATTTTGTATCATATAAAAGCGACCAGGTATATACATTTACAATATTTTATTTTAGCAGACTCATTTAATAGAAGTCTGTTTTTACAAATGTAAAATTTAGTGCTAGAAAAAACCCTAGGAGGGAATGATACATGAACGAATCCCAGCATCTCTATGGATGCTGGAACAAGGGGGTAGTAGGTGTGAGATAGCTCAGAAAAATAGTCTCTGTGGTTGCATATTCAGGGATAAGTATAGAATAAAAGAGAGAATATCTAGCATTATTTGTATGTGAACAGATTGCATCTGCGTACTCGCACACAGCTCATTAA
>NW_011127586.1:0-799 GCF_000146605.3 Meleagris gallopavo
GACAAAGCAAGAGGAATACAACAATTTATGTTATGAAGTTAATCTGTTTTGAGAACATTCTAAATCAAGTAAATTCTCTGGCTGTGCATCTCTTCAGGGAGTGCTAGCAGTTGGCAGACTGAAGAAAAGGTCGTTTGTTTCCCACAATGATGTCTGCAGATATATGTTGATCATCAGTTTAACATTATTAATAATCGTTAAAAGGGTTGATTCTATTAAATTCAGCCATAGGACAGCCTGAAATACATTTAAATGGTTTTTAAGTGGATCCTTACTACCACAAATACTCCATAGAAAATCTGTGTCTGAAGTGAACCTCCTTGCAACAAAAGACAAGACCAGAAAGCACACACTCTTGTTTAACTTCATGCAGTTGGTGATTGCCCAGTTCTCTAATTTGTCTAGATCTGTCTGCAAGGCTTCTCCACCATCAAGGGAGTCAGCAGCTTCTCCAAATTTATTTAATCAGCAAACGTGCTCTAAACAGCTTCTAGTCCTACATCCAAGTCATTTATGAAAACATTAAGGAGAACTGGCCCTAAAATGGAGCCTGAAGAAGCCCTGCTTGTGACTGGCTGCCAGTCTGACGTAACTCCATTTACTACAACCCTTTCAACCCGACCTATCAGTCAGTTGCTCAACCATCACATTATGTTTCTATCTAGCTATATGCTGGACATTTTGTCCAAAAGGATATTGTGAGAAATAGCATTAAACGGTTTTCTGAAATCCAAAAAGATACATCAGTTGGCTTCCCCAGGTCAACTAGATGGGCAACTTTATCATAAAACGAAATTAA
>NW_011127587.1:0-1107 GCF_000146605.3 Meleagris gallopavo
GATGATCTGCTCCATGATCCGTGATCAGCACAGAGGTGAGACTGACATGCTGGTAGTTCCCCGCGTCACACTTTCTATCCTTCCTAAGAGGTGTGCTGTCACCTTTTTTCTCCTCAGCAGGGACTTGACCTGACTGCCTCGACTTGTGAAATACCATGGAGAGTGGCTCGGTGACTGCAGCGGTGAATTCCCTCGCAACTCTGGGACTCATCTCGTCAGGACCCAAAGACTCCTGGATGTTTGGGTCCTCAGGTGGTCCAGAACCTGATCTGCCATGGCAGTGTGGGATGGGAAGGGGTGTGTGGGACTGAGGAAGCAATGGCAGTCCCTACCTCACCAAACCGAGCAAAGATGAGGGCTGTGCATCATGAGCAGTTCTCAGACAAGATGGAAGCAAAAATGGTGTTGGGTACCTGAGCCTCTCTGGTGGTAAGCAACATGGTGCACAGAGTGCAGCCATGTGCTCCGAGCAAGGAGCACAGGTTTGTGCAAGAGGCCCGGATGCAGGGCAGTGCCTTCATGACTGTATTGTGTCCAACAGGTGGCAGCAGAGCTGCGGTGCTCCCAAGTGCCGTAACAACTGCACGGAGAGATGTGTTGGTCTCTGTGGAAACAGCAAGGAAGTGGAATGTGCATTTCCCGGCATGCCCCGGAACCTCACTTTGCTGACTGGTCATTGTCTGCCCAGCAGGTAAGGGCGATGCACACCCGCCAGCGTTTACCCATTCCAGAGCCCGGCACAATAGGGTTCCCCCAGAGCTCTGAATTGCGCTTCATGGTGCCCAGAAGGCTGCCTATCCTCTTTGTTCTGTGTCTTGCTTGTCTCTGGTCTTGCACTGTTTTCACTATTACATTCTCTTGTCCTCCTATTTGTGTGTTCCTTGCCCCATTCTCTTGGCCTAATGACCCCTTGGCTTTGTGTTGCCACATTCATGTCGGCATTCAGTTTTGGCGTTCCCTGCCGTATTGTCTGGGCCGTCATCCTTGGCATTTCCTTCCATGTTCTCTTGGCCCTTGCCTTTGCCTGGGCATTCCCTTGCCCTCCTGTTTTTGTGGCAACACCTGGGGCGGGGTGCAGCCCTGCGAGCACAGCTGGGGGCAGTTTGG
>NW_011127588.1:0-494 GCF_000146605.3 Meleagris gallopavo
CTGTTCTTCTGTAGCCCGACTCTTGGGCACATGGGCATCTACATGGCGCACCGTTTACAACCATATTCTTTGTTCGGGCGGCAATATCTTTCCACAATTCAGCAGCCCAAATAGGTTTACTCTTTCTTTGCCAGTTATTTTGCTCCCACTGCTGTAACCATCCCCATAGAGCATTTGCCACCATCCATGAGTCAGTGTAAAGATAAAGCATTGGCCACCTCTCCCGTTCAGCAACATCCAAGGCCAGTTGGACAGCCTTTACCTCTGCAAATTGGCTCGATTCTCCTTTTCCTTCAGTGGCCTCTGCAACTTGTCGTGTGGGGCTCCACACAGCGGCTTTCCATCTGCGATGCTTTCCCACAATACGACATGATCCATCTGTGAATAGGGCATATGTCTTTTCATTTTCTGGTAGTTCATTGTATGGTGGGGCCTCTTTGTCACGTGAACTTCTTCTGCTGGTGGTGTTCCAACTTTTGCCTTCAGGCCAGTCC
>NW_011127589.1:0-635 GCF_000146605.3 Meleagris gallopavo
CTTGGTTTCAATATTAAACGCTCTGGTGACCTCGGAAGCCGTAGTTCAGCAGGCTGCTCAGATAGTTGCTGATCTGGGGGAGACAGAACGCCTACGGACCAGGCGCAACATTCGCATGTTAGAAGAAGCTGAGGTCCTGCCGGTGACTAAAACCAAGACGCCGGCTATTCGAGCTCCTCGATCGGGACCCATAAGGGTTTCCCAAAAACAAATGTTTAATGACCTAATTTGAGCTGGGGTCCAATTTGCTAAGATTGACCGCCAGCCCAACCATGTCCTTCTCCAGCTTTGGAGACAGCTAAGGGACAATCAAAAATTTCAAAACTACCCTAAGAAACCAAGGGTAAGAATTATAGAGAGGATACCAACAACAGCATGGAACCTAGAAGACTTCATTGTTCCTAATAGGAAAAAAGGGCCGGCTCAAGTGTGTCGGGCCACGATGCCTGAGCCATCGGAAGCAAAAGAATTGGCCCTAGCACAGTTCATGGCGTGACGGGGGATGTTAGTCCCCCTAGGGCCTCCGGACGGGACCGGAGGCCCTATGTAGAATTAACAATTTATTGGTCCCGAAAAAATATTCAGAGAGTTATGGCATTAGTGGACACTGGAGCAGAAACATCAATCGTTTACGG
>NW_011127590.1:0-388 GCF_000146605.3 Meleagris gallopavo
CAATCAAAGAACCAAAAGACTTCTGGCTTGACACCAGCCTCTGAGCCAATTATTCATTGCTTGTGATTTCCAAGCCCACTCCATGTCCCTCACTACCCCTGAAAGTATAGAACAAAAGATCACTTGAGCTCTCGCTCCTTGAACTAAACGCCCTAAACCCCTGAAATCTCTTTTCATAGTTCATAGGCTTCTCTGAGCAATTTCATCACTGCCCACCTGAAATACGAGTAATGGAAAATAATCAGTAGACCTAATCAGCTGTGGGAGTTTCCTGGTTATGTCCCTGACCCAGGCCCCAGGAAGGGCAGCACACTTCCCGACAGCTCAGATCTGGTCTGCATATTGGGCCCTCTTCCTCTGAGAAGGGAGTCACCCACCAAAACCACCC
>NW_011127591.1:0-545 GCF_000146605.3 Meleagris gallopavo
GGAAAAGGTATTTTTTGAGAACTTTTCTTAGTTCTTAGTCCTATCTGCTTGGACAACACTGAACTCCCTTGACACCAACTTTCTTGCAAAAGAGGAAAATGAGTAATGTCATTAACCTCCTCCTACCTGATTACTTCCTGGATGTTGGCATGCCCCAGCTGATTAAGTATCCATCTATATGTTAGGTATGAATTGTCTTCTGCTTTGGTTGTAGGTCTTTCAGGTTGCAGCCTATGAAGAAGAGGCTCATGTAGTATTTGCAGTGCTGGATGCAGTTGAAGGCAAAACTGATGACGCTTTCCGAGCATTTGAAGCTATGAAGCATATGGTTTCATACCAGAACCTTGCCGAGGCTGGTTCCTAACTTGTGTTACCCAAATGCTTTTTCGTTCCTTGCATTCCAACTGATTCTTATTCATCCAAATGCTGCTGCTTAGCTTTGCCAAAGGAAGGCAGAGGAGATTGTGAATGATGATAGGTTGCCAGAAGAACAGAAAGGACACAAAGCCTATCTTCTTGAAAGAAAGCACTACCGAATGAAGATG
>NW_011127592.1:0-572 GCF_000146605.3 Meleagris gallopavo
AAGAGCCCAGCGAGACCTTAATCTGGCCACCGGTGCTCGAGATGATTAAAACATTGTTTTTACAAACATATTAATTGCAAGAGGAAGGCCAAGGAGAATCTCCCTTCTTTATTCGCTGCGGTGGGGAACATCACCACCGAGGAGGAGGAAAAGGCTGAAGTTCTCAATGCCTTCTTCACTTCTGTCTTTAACAGTCAGACCAGCTATCCTCGAGGTACTCAGCCCCCTGAGCTGGAAGATGGGGCCGGGGAGCAGAATAAACGCCCCTCACTTCCCAGTGCCTTCTTTACTTCTGTCTGTTCTGACTGTTGCACCTGTGCTGGACGTGCCCTTACTATGAGCAACCCAAGGAGAGCCAGACAGTGTATATATGTATGGACTCTGCAAAAACTTTGTGCGCGCTATTCCCTTGTTGTGTTTCCTTCCGCCTGTGATCGACCGAGAAAGAGAACCTGCACCCCCCAGCCCCGCTGCCAACCAGACTCATGAAACATTGTGACACTGCGGTGGTAACAATCTCTGCCTTCCTGTAACAAATCCTCGCTTTTCTTTTCTGTCTTTTACTATTGCTT
>NW_011127593.1:0-559 GCF_000146605.3 Meleagris gallopavo
TTCTGTTATAAACAAGTCTAAGCTGAAAACAAAGTTCATCCCACTATAAATCTGGTGCTATACTCACATGACCTAAATTTCACCTAACTTGACATGCTTATTTTGGAAAATTTATGAAGCAAGTTCCACTGAAGAACTCACAAGTAACAACAAAGAAATAATAATAATAAAAAAAAGATTTAAGACCAGTTTCTAATCCCTTCTAAATTTTTGTTCTTTTCTTTTTCCCCAGGTATTAGGAATGTTGTTGAAAATGACTTCTTTTGATTTAAAAATTAAGAAAATCACATAAGTTTATGTTTTGATTCAAGAATCACAGCCCTACATTTTCATAAAACTCTTGTTAGCTGGTTCAGTATCCTGATAAATACTGTCTTGCAGTCCTACAGAACTGCAAATATTTCCACACTTAGGATTAAAAACAAATCTAACTCTGCTTCCTCCATGTTATAACACAAGTATCTTAATTGTTTTTTTTAATTTTAGTAAAAAACAAAAAACCAAAGAAGAACAGAAATCCCTTTATGATGGCTGCAGTCTGCAGCATCTAGTGCTACCT
>NW_011127594.1:0-932 GCF_000146605.3 Meleagris gallopavo
CCACGTTATCCTCTGTGTTGATGATCCTTCGTACATACCACGGGGCGTATGGCAGCTGTTTTGTAGGCAGTGAGAATGAGGAGGGCAAAGACAGTTCTCCTGCAAGTCAGGACGAGGCTGAGAACAGCCAGCGTCCCTGGTGGACAGATAGAGGTTTGGCTGTGCTAGTGATCCACTTGATCAGAACGTGGCTTTTCAAGATGATCCTTAATCCCCAAATTGAGCAAGCTAAGCAAGAGGAGTGCATTAAGCTCCATTGGAACGCGCAGACAGGTGGCCCAATCCTCCCGTGTTTATGACTGGACTTGAGGAAATCCTAGAAACCTCGTAGAATGTCTTGGGATGGAAGGGAATTTAAGAATCATCAAGCTCCAACCCCTGTGCCTGAGGCTGGGCTTCCAGCATCCACATTTCATGCGGGACTAGACCAGGCGGCCCATGGCCCCGTACATCCTGGCCTTGGCCTCCTCCAGGGATGGGGGATGGGGAAAATCTGTTTTTGTATGTACTTGTTGGTAATGTTCTTCCCGTTTTGACATGTCGAATGTGTTGTGCTCGGCCTCGTCCAACTGAGCCAAACCTGGAATGACCTGGTTTCTCCACTTTGTTGTGCAGCGCCAAAGAAACGCGGGAGGCTCATCACCTTCCTTCGTTCCTTGGTGAAGGCCCGCCCAAAGAAGCCGAAGGAGCGGGAGGTGGAGAAAGAAGGGGTGTTTGGCTGTGACCTGGGAGAGCATCTTCTCCGCTCTGGTCGCGATGGTAAGGAACAGCCCATTGCTGAGATCTTCCTCTGCTAGGAGTCTAAAGATGCAAGGGAGATCATATCTAGCAGGGGGCAGGTTGATACCAGTGGAGAAACAAGTGGTGGGAGTTGATGGCTGAAGGATAAAGTGAGGCGAATGCTCCTAAGAGACAAGCACATTTGTATTGGT
>NW_011127595.1:0-711 GCF_000146605.3 Meleagris gallopavo
TCTGGATTAAAGTAAGGCCTTTGACAAGGCAGCAGTCCTTCTCTACAAGCTGGAAAGAGACGTGTTTGATGGGTGGGCTGTTTGACGGATGAAGGACTGGCTGCAGGATTGTCATGGTTTCATGATTTTTCATTATCAGTATTCCACATCATAACATCATGTAATGCACTGGAGGTTTGACTGCTGATGCTCAAGTTCCGGGTGCCTGTCCAGAGGAGAAGAAGAGCTGCATTTCCCCAGGGGGCTTTGCGGTCAGCGAGGAGATAGAACTCCCGGCAAGGTCACCTGATGCTCTCTTCTTTGCCTGCACTGCTTCGCTTGCGCTTCTCTGCCTGCGCTTCTCTGCCTGCGCTTCTCATCTCAGCGTTGTGGTAAGGCCGATCCACCATCAATTTCACACTCTCTCTCCTTATAAATTCTGCTGATACCATATTTAGTAAATTACTTTGTTTCACCTCAGATTGTTGCCACTGTTTTCAATTATTTTGGGGTCCCCTGTTTTCTTTTCCGGGGCGTGGATCCGCGGATCCCTCCGCCCTTCCAGTCACGGAACCGGGCCGAACCAGCTCGTAAACCGTTGACAAGGATGGAGTCCAGAGAGTGGTGGTCAGTGACTCCATGTCTGGATAGAGATTGGGTGACGAGTGGTGTCCCCACAGAGCTGGGACCGATTTGAGGATGACAGCGAGCTGTAAGGAGCGGTGACACACC
>NW_011127596.1:0-468 GCF_000146605.3 Meleagris gallopavo
TTAACCAGTAGTTCTGGAAGTAAATGCTGACTGTTAATGGTCTTTTGTTCCTGCATGAACAGCCAGGTGGGGTTGCCTTTTGTGTTTCAGAAGGCCAGGCAATGCTGCCACAAGTCAAAGTCATTTGTGTTAGCGTGAGAGGGAGCTGAGCACAGATGGCCATCAGCACACTTCCAATTAGTCAGCTGTAGTGTAACACCATAAATCAAGACAAAAATAAAAACAAACCCCCATCTGCAGGGCAAAGTCAAGATTAAGTGAAAATGGAACGGGTTTTTGGAGCCATTTAATCATTTTTCCCTTGGTTTTTCCAGCTCCTGGAAAGAGAAGATGCTCTCAGGGAGCGAGAGGCCTGTCTGGACAAACTGAAAGAGGTGGGTAACTTAAGGATGCTTCTGCCTTAGGTGCCATTTAGCTTGGTGTTTGCTATCTGAAGCCATCGTGTGCTTACCAGCTTTAATGCTTCTC
>NW_011127597.1:0-504 GCF_000146605.3 Meleagris gallopavo
TGCTGGCGTACCTTTCTGGTGCGGTCTTTGTGAATGTACGCCACATGTTTGGTGTACACCTGACTCTCTCGGGATCATGCTCTTGGTCTGGCTCGTCAGGAATGAAATCGGGGCTATGTAGCATTTCCACCACAGCATATTCTCTTAAATAACAGATGCCTTCTTCCATATCAGCTCATTTCTTTTTCTCAGGCATCAGATCGCCTTTGAAGGGGTATCTTTCTTTTACAGCTAACAACATCCGCTTCCAGAGGGTAAAGGCCTGGTTCTGGCATGTACTAATACCTCTGTCAATGGCTGAGTCCCTAGCAATGCCACCCAGTTGGCGAGCTTCTCTACTATCCAGCCACACACTGTTGGCCCCAGTGTCCCAACATCCAAGTAACCAAGTGGCAATAGGCTCATTTGGGTGACGTGAAAAGTCTTTTCTCAGACTTCGAATTTCATTCATTTTCAGGGATCGATCAACAATGGTAACGATATCTTGCTCACCTCTTACTCTTT
>NW_011127598.1:0-577 GCF_000146605.3 Meleagris gallopavo
GGCTCCAAGGGAACCTGCTAACAGCCTTTCAATACCTAAGGAAGAACAAGGGAAATAGGAGGTGAAATCTAAGGAAATAGTCTTGTACAGTGAGGGTGCTGAGGCAGTGGCACAGGTTGCCAGAGACATGGTGGATGTGCTGGCCCTTTCAAGGTGAGCCTGGCTCAGACTCTGAGCAACTTGATCTAGCTGTGGATGGTCAGCATGCGGGAGTCGGATCACATCGCAAAACCTACCTGCGTACAAGCAGCGCACCAACATGGGTTGCATGATGTTCATTACCTGCTGGACACATCTCACACCACTGATTGGAGAAGCCCAGGCAATCCTTCAACTCCATCAGGCTGCAAAATGAAATCAGAAGAGACGCAGAACATCATTTAAAACACAACGAGGATGCACACAATGACCCTTAAAAAACACCCACCGCATGGATGCAATTAGCACATAGCCCTATGAATTACAGCCATCCAGCTTGAGATCCTCCAGAAAAGCAGAGCTCACAGCTCTGAAATCAAGCAGGAATCACTCACCCATTCTAAGGGCTCACCCACACCCAAAGGAAGCAGTCTCCAGA
>NW_011127599.1:0-561 GCF_000146605.3 Meleagris gallopavo
AACCTGCTCTATTTACTATTCTCTTTCATCTTCTGTTTCAGCATACTGTGTATGTATTGAAAGATACAGTGATGACACAAACTGGCTCTCTTTGCCAGCCAGCCTCAGAGCTTTGGCACAAGCAGAGCTCTCCTCTCCTTAGTGCTCTCTCGTGCCTACTCCAAGCTCAAACTTCTCCGTCGCTCCTACCACTCACTCTTTCCCCTGCTGCCCAGGATGCACGTATGCACATGCCAATCCAAATCTAGGTGCAGGGGGTGAATGCTGGGACCACTTCTGCATTTCAGATTGCTTAGTTTCTTAATTGAAAAATTGCTTCATTGAAATTCCGTGAATTTAAGAGAGGAAATCCTGCAGAAATGGATCTGGGGCTTCTGTTTGATGGCAAATTGAATCTGAGTTAACAGTGTGTGAAAGATAGTGAAGAGAATAGAGAGCAAAATCTCTAAGTTTGTTCAGCCTAGAGGAGAGGAGACTGTCTCAGGTGAGTTCTTTTGGACACCTTTTCCACCCTGAGACCTCCATACATATACATACAATGCACATATATATGTACAAGCC
>NW_011127600.1:0-601 GCF_000146605.3 Meleagris gallopavo
GGAGGGCCCCTCGCCTGGATCTTCCTCCTCCTCCGCCTCCGCTTCTTCTTTTTCCGTTCTAGACGCGTGGACACTCGTTTCCATTTCTTGCCTTCCACAGGAGCAACTGATATTGTTACTGGTGTCTCTTGTAACTGATCAGATTTGACTTGGAGATTCTCCACTTTGGCCTGAACCTCAGCTCGGAAACTCTCTCTCTCCAGAATAGTATTATATAGGGCGCGGTAAGCACAAGCCAAACCCCAAATAAGTTGTACCTCCTTAGAGTTATGTAAGCCGCGCTGTCCCTGACTCAAATACTGACTTAGTTTCTCAGGATCCCACAGATGTTCAAGTGTGAAATCCCATGACACTGCGGGTCCCCTTGCTTTTAAGATCTTTCCTAAACCTCTCCATATTCCCTGCCAGTCAGCACTCTCTGGTTCTGGAGGAGACTCCTTCCCTTTGTAAAGGAATATAATCACAATCCAGGAAAACAATAGCGCGCCCATGAGTATTAATTCAGAATTCGAAAACCGTCTGACAAACCGATAAGGAAGCCTGGAGACTGGTCTGAACGTTGTGCTGTTTGTAAAATTAGCCATTCCATCTGGGATGTGAA
>NW_011127601.1:0-723 GCF_000146605.3 Meleagris gallopavo
CTCGAAGGGAGCGCATAAGCAGGAGGGGGCAACGGCTGTTTAGGAGGGTGGATAGCGATAGGACAAGGGGAAATGGTTTTCAAGTGAGACAGGGGAGGTTTAGGTTGGTTATTAGGAGGCAGCTTTTCACGCACAGGGTGGTGACGCACTGGAATGTGTGCTTGAGAGTCACTTCCAGGATGATCTGCTCCATGATCCGTGACCAGCCCAGAGGTGAAACTGACATGCTGGTAGTTCCCCGCGTCACACTTTCTATCCTTCCTGAGAGGTGTGCTGTCACCTTTTTTCTCCTCAGCAGGGACTTGACCTGACTGCCTCGACTTCTGAAATACCATGGAGAGTGGCTCGGTGACTGCAGCGGTGAATTCCCTCGGAACTCAGGGACTCAACTCGTCAGGACCCAAAGACTCCTGGCTGTTTGGGTCCTCAGGTGGTCCAGAACCTGATCTGCCATGGCAGTGTGGGATGGGAAGGGGTGTGTGGGACTGAGGAAGCAATGGCAGTCCCCACCTCACCAAAGCAAAGCAAAGATGAGGGCTGTGCATAATGAGCAGTTCTCAGACAAGATGGAAGCCAAAATGGTGTTGGGTAGCTGAGCCTTCTCTGGTGGTAAGCAACATGGTGCACAGAGTGCAGCCATGTGCTCCGAGCAAGGAGCACAGGTTTGTGCAAGAGGCCCGGATGCAGGGCAGTGCCTTCATGACTGTATTGTGTCCAACAGGT
>NW_011127602.1:0-478 GCF_000146605.3 Meleagris gallopavo
CCTGTAACAGCATTTGCTCTTGAGACTTTTTTTGAGGTCTGGAGAGGACTCTGCGCGACTTGGTGCTCCATTCCATGATCAGTGAGACAAAAAGGCAGGAGACAAAAACAGGGCAGCAGAATTTTCCCAAGAGAAGGGTCAAGCGGGAGAAGGTCATACTCAGGAGCTGGTACACCTCTTCCCAGAAGAGCCCCCTAAGAAACCTTCAGGAATGACCTAGGCTGACATCTTCCGCCTTGGCTTTGTGGACTCTTGCAGCACATGAAATGAGTCTGTTGCTCTCATTGGTGTTTGTTGTGCAGAAATGCTTGGGCTTCCCTTCATGCCTCCCAAAAGATGCCTTCATTCAGGAAGTGACATGGCATAAAGCCAGAAATGAAACAGAATTGCGCAGGAAGCCAGCAGACCACCCATATCATTATCTGGGATGATTTGCATTCTGGACAAGAAAAGCTTGTCAGAAAATAATCACCTCTAT
>NW_011127603.1:0-475 GCF_000146605.3 Meleagris gallopavo
GCTGAGCCGCAGCCAGGAGGAGTGGTGGCAGGACTGCCTGCAAGCGCTGCGTGAGAACACACTGGTGACGCTGGCCAACATTTCTGGCCAGCTGGACCTGTCCCCTCTCCCAGAAAGCCTCTGCTTGCCCATCCTGGATGGACTCCTCCACTGGGCAGTATGTCCATCAGCAGAGGCCCAGGACCCTTTTCCAGCGCTGGGGTCGAATGCCGTCCTGTCCCCTCAGAGCCTGGTTTTGGAAACGCTCAGCAAACTCAGCACCCGGGACGCCAACGTGGATTTGATTCTCGCGGCTCCCCCCATCAGCCGCTTGGAGACGCTGTACAGCACCCTGCTGCGTTTCCTCCGCGACAGAAAGAGCGCGGTGTGCCGAGAGATGGCCGTGGTCCTGCTGGCCAGCTTGGCACAGGGACACAGCCTGGCAGCGAGAGCGATTGCTTTGCAGGAGAGGAGCATTGGCGACTTGCTGGGCTTC
>NW_011127604.1:0-512 GCF_000146605.3 Meleagris gallopavo
ACAGTGGCTCAGCTTGTTTCCCGCTATAACTCAGGAAATACGAGTCACGAGGAAACACAGACACCTGCTGCCCCCATCAGAGGGGGGAACGAGCTGTCCTTCCACAGAGACATTCCTCTCACAGCCCCTCAGGTTGGAGCATTCCTGGCTGCAGGATAGGAAACCACTTCTTACCTGATTGTAAAAAAAGACAAGGAAAAAAAAGGGCTTTAGGAGGGGAAGGACAGGGCCAGTGGTTGCAGCCCTATGGCACTGCCGTTCATGCTGCCCTGTCCTTACCCAGAGCTGGGCACGGGGGTGGAGGGAATCTTTGAAGCTGCACAAATGACTGCAGGCAGAGGTGTTGCAAAACAAATGCAAAACAGTGAATAAATGTAACATACAGAGCAAGAAGCAAGAAAAAGGACAATATTCCCCAACAGTTCCCATCCTAGCAATCATTCCCCCCTACAGTTGCCTTCCTCGGGCCGATGCGAAGCGGCTCCACGTCGGCTCATGCAGCTCTGGGGCTC
>NW_011127605.1:0-537 GCF_000146605.3 Meleagris gallopavo
TGGGGGACAAAACTATTCCTGTCACCCAAACGTGGTTAAAACTGGGGGTTGGGCGTCTCCCACCCCGGGAGTATAAGGTATCTATTGCCCCAGTCCAGAAATACATCTTGGGCATAGATATTCTATGCGCTCTGGCTCTCCACACAACCGTGGGAGAGTTCAGACTCCGACAGAGATGTATTAGGATCCGGGCGGTGCAGGTAATATTAAGAGGCCATGCGAAACATGGGCCAATTTGCCTGCCGAAACCGCGCCGGGTTACTAATGTGAGACAGTACAGACTCCCGGGTGGGCAGGACGAAATATCAAAAACAGTGCAGGAATTTGAAAAAAGTGGGCATTATAAGACCTGCCCTTACAACAGCCCATACAATTCCCACATATGGCCAGTGCGAAAGTTGGATGGCACATGGAGAATGACAGTAGATTATAGGGAATTAAAGAAGGTCACGCCTCCTATTCATGCAGCCGTACCCAATATTGCTTCCCTAATGGACACATTGAGTAGGGAGATAAAAAACCTACTCGTTGTGTCCT
>NW_011127606.1:0-478 GCF_000146605.3 Meleagris gallopavo
TGAGCTCAGCAGGCTGAGGGCAGCACTGACCTGTAGTGAGGAGCGGGCAGCTGCTGGATGACGTCCTGCATTCTGACCAGCCGCTCCTCATCTGTAGCGGCACAAACAGCACCCTGGAATAGTGCAGAAAGACACAAATCAGGCTAGAAACCTGCCGCAGGGTCAGGAACCATGGCGACAGTGTACTGTTGGGCAGCACCGAGGCACATTTGATGCCTTCCAAGAGGCCTCTGGGGAATTGCGGCACGCAGCTGGTGCCACCAAGGCCAAGGAGTAAAAGCACCGGGCTGGTTTACAGCCTGGTTGGGCAGCTCAGCTCCTCGCAGTGGGCATTCATCTCCGAGTACACTTTGCTATTGATCCCATTCCCGTTCTATAAACAGTTGGGGAATAGACAAAAAAAAAAAACACCGACAGGAATTCTCACAAGCATAGTGAATGTGGAAATAACCACCTCCTGGGCCACCAGAAATGGCAT
>NW_011127607.1:0-835 GCF_000146605.3 Meleagris gallopavo
GACGGTAGGCAGGGAGGGAACAGTTTGTAGCCGTGGCCTACGGTAGTGTGCCCCGGCACTGCTGAGAGTGCCGTGGTTTGTTCTGTCCTGCCTTCCGTGTGCGTGCTGTTCCTGATGCACGCAGGAAGCCTTGAGGTGCAAGCTCATCTTATCCTGCTGCTGCTGCTGTGCTGCGTGCACGCGCTGCCAGGCACAGTGTCCAACCCCTGTGCAGGCGCTGCCTTGCAGGAGATGGCTTTGGGTTCTAGTTTGTATGGGACTTTTGGGAAGGAGATAGAGGTGGAGCTTCTAGCGTGCCCGAAGGTGAGGAAGGCGGTTTCCAGTACTGGCAGCCAAAGCTGCCCGGGCGGGTGACTTGAGCTCCCACAGCGAGCTGTCAGCCAGTTGTTAGCCGTGAAGGTTCCCTGACCGTTTCTGAATTGCTTCTTGTAGGACTCGCGCAGTCCTGGGAGACTGAGACTTGGGAGACAGTGCAGAACCCAAGGCAAGTGCTGCTCGGCTGAGGAAGAAAGCCAAGAAGGAAAGCAAAAAGAATGATAAGGGCTTGAGCGAGAAGGCCCGCAGGACAGCAGAATCGGCTGGAATGCTTCCTGGGAGGTGGCACCAAAGGCAGCTGACTGAGTCGTCCGGTTTTCTGGCATGGCCGTGCGTGTCCCGTCACGGACAGTGCAGAGGAACTAAGGCAACTGGAAGGGAAGGGCTTGTGCTGCGTCCCAAGCGCAGAGGACTCGCCAGAGGCAGGAGTTGATCTGTGGCAAGAGGTGGAGACGCTGCGTTCCTTCAGGATGCGTCTCTTCAGGGCCAGGGCCGGTCTAGTACGAGATTGAAATACGGC
>NW_011127608.1:0-512 GCF_000146605.3 Meleagris gallopavo
AAGACGTGGCCTCCACTTCACCAGATGACTCATCGGAGGTGCTGGATGTGATGCCGACTGCCTCTGCTTCAGCATCTTCCTCAGAGTCACATTCCCAATCTTCCTCCACATTCTCCGGTGCGGAAGGGCAAGGACAGGAGGACGGGTGCATGCCCTCATCTCTCACCGCAATGTCTCTGGCATCCTGCATGTCCTCATCACTGTCGCTCTCATTACTGGACTCCTCTGGTATAACTGGCAGTCTAACAGGCCGCGTTCGGGTGTCACCAGAGTCAAGAAACCAGTCACTAGCCCATGATGTCTTGGGCCAGATGCCTGGCATGCCCGGAACAGTGCCAACATTACTGAATGTGTCACCTCTTGCCTGGAGCCTTTGCTGCCTGGTGCTTCTCACATCCCTTGGCCAGGAAATATTCCAGTGTGACAACATGAGGTCGTTTCTGTCCTTGTCACGATTCTCCGCATTGCTGGGATCATGGGAGAGTGCCCATAGGGCTCCCTGTTGATCTCGC
>NW_011127609.1:0-527 GCF_000146605.3 Meleagris gallopavo
TCACTGCGCACGCGCGAGGGGGGCCGCGTGCTGCTGGGTTCTCGGAACGTAAGGAACGTGGATCCCAATTCCTGGAAACTACTGATCACGTATCAGTTCGGCCTCTCGCTGCAGCACTTCTTCCTGACGCTGTGCGAGTTAGGAGCAGCTCTCCCCCTTGCACCCGGAGTCGCAGCCCTGATTAAACACACCTGCTTTTATAACTGCTTTGTGGTCACAGAGTCTGATTCCACACATCAGCGTGCGCCGCTCCTCGGGGCAGTGTGTGCCAGGGCCCTCCTCGGGAAACATTTCTTCCTCCTATGGAAACCACCGGGCGCCCGGGCCGGCACTCTCGAAATAAACACGCGGTGCTGACAGACTCATTGCGGGCCGGGCGACGAATCCGCTGGTGGGACAGCGGTGCCGGTGCCCAGCGGGCCCATCTGTGTGCGTGGGGGAGAGAGAGGCAGCGGGCCTTTGGGGCCGGGTCGGGGGGCTGGTGGGGGCTGGCAGACTGTCACTGAGACACGAGATGTCTCTGCAGA
>NW_011127610.1:0-490 GCF_000146605.3 Meleagris gallopavo
TGGTCTTGGAGGTCTTTTCCAACCGTGGTGATTCCGTGTGTTTTGATGCGTTTGCATTTGTCTCTTCTAAAGTGTATTGCGACTAAAAACCAGTCCCACGTCCCAGCTGGTTTTCAAGGTACCACATTTCCTTTGAAATGCTCTTTGAAATGAAATTTCCTTCCTCTTGCTCTTAGAGAAACTGAACGCTCACTTTAGAAGGAAAACAGAGAACAGGCGTCTGCTGCCAAGCTCCCTGGAAATGCCGGTTCTCTCTCCCACCCTCTCCAGGCATTCGGCTGGCCATCTCTAAGAGGGCACGCGTGTTCCGGGGCTGTCTGCTGCCTGAAGAGCATCCAGCCAAACGAACGTGGAACCCAAGGCCAAGCACCAGACCCGGGCTGAGTAAAGGCAGCAAAACCCACCCCATGGTCTTCACGGAGCTCGAGGGCCAGCCTGGTGCCCGAAAGGGAGCAAGCGAGCGCTGCAGCCAGCAAGCTGCCGATGGGCC
>NW_011127611.1:0-670 GCF_000146605.3 Meleagris gallopavo
AGGCTTCCCCTGCCTCATTTCTCATCTTCGCCTCAGCGAGCAGCTTTCTACCTCAGAGTCCTGTGCAAGTATGCCTTGAATACATTTGGTTGCCCTTGTACAGTGAGTTGCACTGTTTCTTGTGCATGCGCACAAATGATGACAAGATACCGAGAATTCAGAACTGCTGCCTCCAGTGCTGGAGGTTCTGTGCCTGACAGAGTCTTAAACATCCTGCTTTTCTTCTTACCGTAAGACACAATGGTAGAACTGAACTGGTGGGATTAGTACCTCCAGTCTATTCACGTATATTGAAGGAAAAAATTGCTGGAACAGAGATGCCATTTGGTTTATCCTTAGGGTTTATGCCAAGGCTGCGTGCTCTGAAATGCTGGTACAGTTTGAGTGTCGGAAGTGGCCATGACCTTTCTGCTGCTATCAGTTCATTCCGGGGGAATAACTGCAGCTGACTGCAGCGTTGGTTTTGTTGTTCCATCCCCACAAAAGGTATTCTGAGAATCTGTTTTTTCTGTTCCTATTATTAGTATTACTGCATTACTAGGATGATGGCTCATTGATGTACGTAGATTGCTCTGAAAGGATGCCTCCTACTTATTTCCATAGAAATGACAACAGATACATAGAGTGAATTCTCAGCTACAAAACTCTGTTTTCAACACGGTTACCACCA
>NW_011127612.1:0-533 GCF_000146605.3 Meleagris gallopavo
CCAATCGCACCAAACGGTAACACTTCACCGCAACCCAGAGCGGGACGAGGCTGAGCTTGTCTGCTGCCGGGGCTGCTCTGAGGCACAGGGCATGGCGAGCGGCTGCGGGCAGCGCAGCTCACACAGGAGGTGCCTGGACCCAGCTGCCAGCCGTCCTTGGGCAGGGCCCTCTGTCCTCGTGGCAACGCACTGTGACAGCATAAAGGCTCCAGGAACCCGGCCGACGTCATCTGTGCTGCCACGTGCTCTGTGCTGCCACGTGCTCTGCCTGGCCTGGAGAAACCCTGAGGGCTGCCTGGGCAAAGCCCCAAAGAAATGCGGCTTCTCTCATCGTTCCCACAAACCTACCCTGGAGCTCCAGTCATTTGGCCGCCACGAGCACGTTGCCGTGTGCTGGATTCTCAGCTGTTTCTGCCACGCTCTCATTTCTGTCTACTAACAGCACACTGAAAGGAAAGCAAAAATAAACCGAGGGACCACACTCCATCATAACCCAAGGCAAGGAAGGCTGAGACAGAGAGCAATCTTAGGTG
>NW_011127613.1:0-527 GCF_000146605.3 Meleagris gallopavo
AACTCTCTCCCTCTCCAGGATAGTATTGAATAAGGCCCGGTAAGCATTAGCCAGGCCCCAAACAATTTGGGCCTCCTCAGATCTTCCTGAGCCACGACATTCCTGTCTCAAATATCTGTTTAAATTTTCAGGGTCTTTCAGGTGTTCTGGAGTAAAGTTCCATGACACCGAAGATTTCCATCTCTCTAAAGTCTCACCCAGGCCTCTCCACATTCCCTGCCACTCAGTATTTACTGGTTTTGGGGCAGACTTCCTCAAAATATAATAAATACTAATAATAAGTGAAATGGTGAGCAGTACATTCACGGAGATTAATAACGTGATCAGGTGAGCATTGAAAATCCGCATAAAGAATTCAAAGGAGAGGCTGGAAACCTGCTTAAAAATCCCCAACCTGTAAAATTAGCAGCTCCCTCTGGAATGGTATGCCACATAATATGCAGATGCCACATAGTTATTTCCATCCATGTTTTCAATTGGCTATATATACCTATTGCTCCATAGAGCAAAGTGGTGAACTTAATTAA
>NW_011127614.1:0-901 GCF_000146605.3 Meleagris gallopavo
GTGTGCTTGAGAGTCACTTCCAGGATGATCTGCTCCATGATCCGTGACCAGCCCAGAGGTGAGACTGACATGCTGGTAGTTCCCCGCGTCACACTTTCTATCCTTCCTGAGAGGTGTGCTGTCACCTTTTTTCTCCTCAGCAGGGACTTGACCTGACTGCCTCGACTTGTGAAATACCATGGAGAGTGGCTCGGTGACTGCAGCGGTGAATTCCCTCGGAACTCTGGGACTCATCTCGTCAGGACCCAAAGACTCCTGGCTGTTTGGGTCCTCAGGTGGTCCAGAACCTGATCTGCCATGGCAGTGTGGGATGGGAAGGGGTGTGTGGGACTGAGGAAGCAATGGCAGTCCCCACTCACCAAAGCAAAGCAAAGATGAGGCTGTGCATAATGAGCAGTTCTCAGACAAGATGGAAGCAAAAATGGTGTTGGGTAGCTGAGCCTTCTCGTGGTGGTAAGCAACATGGTGCACAGAGTGCAGCCATGTGCTCCGAGCAAGGAGCACAGGTTTGTGCAAGAGGCCCGGATGCAGGGCAGTGCCTTCATGACTGTATTGTGTCCAACAGGTGGCAGCAGAGCTGCGGTGCTCCCAAGTGCCGTAACAACTGCACGGAGAGATGTGTTGGTCTCTGTGGAAACAGCAAGGAAGTGGAATGTGCATTTCCCGGCATGCCCCGGAACCTCACTTTGCTGACTGGTTATTGTCTGCCCAGCAGGTAAGGGCGATGCACACCCGCCAGCGTTTACCCATTCCAGAGCCCGGCACAATAGGGTTCCCCCAGAGCTCTGAATTGCGCTTCATGGTGCCCAGAAGGCTGCCTATCCCCTTCGTTCTGTGTCCTGCTTGTCTCTGGTCTTGCACTGTTTTCACTATTACATTCTCTTGTCCTCCTATTTTTGTG
>NW_011127615.1:0-497 GCF_000146605.3 Meleagris gallopavo
ACTACCGCACGTTTTCTCCCAAAAAGACTAGATGACAAGACCAAATTGGACACTTGCAACCAAGAATAGGACATCTTCTCCCACTAATACCACTTCTCTCCCAAGGATAGGACATTTTCCCTACATGCTATGGCAGTTCTGCTAAGAAATACTCCTTTCCTTCCCTAAATGGGGCATATGCACCCACAAAGACCACGACTCCGAGAAATTCCTCCCAGTTCCTCCCAATTACACTCCATTACATTCCTCATCATGACACTTACTCCCAGACTTTTGGCATTTTACTGCGGAAAGACCATTTCGATCCAGAATATATGCCATTGGCCCTCACAAACACCGATTGCCTCACAAAGATGTGGCACATCCCACCAGAAAGACCATTTCTAGCCCCCAAAAGATGGCATTTACTCCCAGAAACACCAGCTTTCTCACACATTCCTCACCTTTTCCCCCCCACATAACGACCTTTTCACCCACGAAATGACAGTTCTCTTAGG
>NW_011127616.1:0-961 GCF_000146605.3 Meleagris gallopavo
ACTTCTCCTTGTGTTCTCGCCAAAATCACGGTTCCAGGCTCATTGGCTCATCTGTTTTCAATTGTACACAAGCTTCATTCCTTCCTTCTTGAAAGGGACCTGAACCAGACCTTAAAATGCAATAGGAAACACTTAAGCAGAAATAAAAAGCACTGTTCTAGCACTGGCAAAATTCTAGGCTGGATGCAAGACTGTCTCTTGGTCAATTAGGCTTTACAAATATGTGCTGGGGATACATCTGTGGGGAATGTCTCTTGTCTTGTTCTGGTGCCTGAAATGTCACCTATGTGTAATACGGCGAGAAGAAATTTGGCAGCAGCTCCTCTGCTGAACAAGATTTGCAAGCTACAGGTCTGTTCTGCAATGGTTGTACAGATCTTCAGCAGGAATAAATTCAGTCGGACTAGTTTTTCCTCGGTGCACCGCTGCCAGGACCCCACCATACAACAGATCTTTTGCATTCACATCTATGGGGGGAGCTACAAGTGCAGCCTCCTAAACTGATGCAACGCCCTTTCTCTGTCTGAAAGCTCAACAGCCACCCCTCCTGCCGCTGAAGAGCCATTGGAGGATGATGCTGCATGCCGAATTCCTTTTGCAGGGAGCTGTAAATGAATGCTTAACCAAGACACGATATAGTGTAGGAATCCTAGAGCCAAGCTCACTTGTGATGCCGTTGGCACAAGACCACAGATATCTCTGTGTGCAAATATGGTACTAGCAACTCCCAACAAGTAATGCCTGTGACATGTACATGTCTCATGTACCATGTGGAAATGCTGTCTTTAAACTCTTCTGAACATCACTGCTTACTAAAAGCTTCCTCAGCTGTGTGTTTGGCATGCTATTATTTTAATCAGTTTCAGTAATGAAATTACTGAATCAGGGAATTATACAACAGTGCTTTATAAGAGTCTGCATACACTAGAGAATGAAATATTTTACAGTAATTGCAGCAATT
>NW_011127617.1:0-418 GCF_000146605.3 Meleagris gallopavo
GGGCTCAATCAAATTGTTCAGGATGGAGTGTCGAACATGCCCACAGTCTCTCTGAGCAACCTGGTTCAGCATTTGACATTCCTTTGTATGTTAGCAGACAAATGCAAATATATGAAGGAAATGATTTTTTCTTTCTTTTAGACAGTGGTTTTTCTTTTACAAAGCCTTCATAAGTGATAGAAAATCAAGGGAGTTTTCCTGTCTTACTTTTCCACTATCATATCAATGTGTTCCTACTAGCTCATGGATAAAACGTGTACTAGAGTAACAGAAGTCCAAATAGTCCCTCACTTTTCCTTTTCCCTGTTAATTAAGTCATCTATACACAGGTAGGCCAGACCCATTATAGTTTTGTCTGTCATTTTGTAAGGTATGGTTTTGTACGTTGTTTGTGATCATCAAGGAAGGATTTTCAGCT
>NW_011127618.1:0-546 GCF_000146605.3 Meleagris gallopavo
CCAAGTGCAGTAGATGCACCATGAAAGCCCAAAGCCCCCTGTGCAGTGAGGCATTTGCTCAAGCCTTACACACCTCTGCCAAAGCCAGGGGATCATGACTGCAAATGACAAAGGAGTAGTCAGCATGGGTTCACCAAGGGGAGGTCGTGCTCGACCAACTTGGTGGCCTTCTATGATGCTGTCACATGCTGGGTGGATGGGGGAAGAGCTGTAGATGTAATCTACCTTGATTTTAGAAAGGCATTTGATACTGTCTCCCACGACATCCTTATAACAAAGCTGAGGAAGTGTGGGATAGATGAGTGGACAGTGAGGTGGGTTGAGAACTGGCTGACTGGCAGAGTGCAGAGGGTCGTCGTTGGTGGTGCAGAGTCTGGCTGGAGACTTGTAACCAGTGGTGTCCCCCAGGGGTCTGTGCTGGGTCCGGTCTTGTTCAACATCTTCATCAATGACCTTGATGAGGGGATAGTGGCCACCCTCAGCAAGTTTGCTGATGATACGAAGTTGAGAGGATTGGCTGACACGCCTGAAGGCTGTGCTGCCATT
>NW_011127619.1:0-507 GCF_000146605.3 Meleagris gallopavo
CAGGAAAATCAAAACCATTTCCCGAGGGTGACTTTGTTAAGCACAGTATGGCAAACACAACAGGCATAATGTGTCCTGATTTAAAAAACAATCTGCAGAGATGCTACTCTGGACCAGAAGTCATGCAGCGGCTCATGGGATCTTTGTGAATCCATAATTGTGATCGCTTATTGATTGAGTGCAACCACAAAAGACTTGGAGCGCCGAGCTGGGGGCACTCGGAACGCTGCCCTGTGACGCCGCGCACTGCAGCCGCTGCCTCCTCTTCCTCTCAGTCACAGAATCACAGAATTGTAGGGGTTGGAAGGGACCTCTAGAGATCATCGAGACCAACCCCCTGCCAAAGCAGGTTCCCTACACCAGGTCGCACAGGTAGGCGTCCAGGCGAGACTTGAATATCTCCAGAGAAGGAGACTCCACAACCTCCCTGGGCAGCCTGTTCCAGTGCTCCGTCACCTCACCGTGAAGAGTTCTTACGCACATTCGTGCGAACTTCCTATGCTGCAG
>NW_011127620.1:0-977 GCF_000146605.3 Meleagris gallopavo
TTTTAAGCTTAATAAATGAGGAATTCTAGCCTCATTTATTGAAAAGGAAAGTAACTACAATAAAAATCTTGAGCAATGACCAGAGCACTCTTAACCATCATAGGATTTTCTAGCTCTCTCATAATTTTGTTCGTCTGAATTTGTAAAAATCCATACAAATCAGTACATCTAAATTGGACTGATGCCAAAATGAGTGCAATCAGAAACTGACATTCGTATCTGTTCGGGCTTGATGCTACCTGCATGAAACACAGAACGAGAGCCATCGCAGTGGCACCTTTGCACAACGACTGCAGCAGATGTGTACACTGGAAAATGTTGACCCTGTTACTCACGTACCCCCATTGCTCTCTGCAATGTGTGCTCTCTGTGCTCACGTTCTGTTATTTAATATACAGCTTGGTGATCAGCTTGGTAAAAAACTGGTAGCTTCTCCAAAACAATCTACGCCTCTGACAGATCAGTTTAGAGATATTTTCTTTAGAATCACCATTTATTTTAAAGGAAACTGATGTGCCTTCTCTAGCATTTGATTAACTTTTATGAAGTTAAGAAAGGTTTTGCTGTTGTGAGATGACATAGTCTGTAGAAAATAACAGTTATTTTGCTATTTGTCCTTCATATAACCTTGCCAGCATATTTTCTCTTCAGAAAAATATCCATGCAGGAGGCTGAGAATAGTATGTGACTTGTGATACAAGACAGTGCTTCTGCATCAAACTAGGCTGGGTAATTGTAGAAAAGCTGGAAAGTAGCACGTTTGGAGGCAGAAATGTACAAGCTTTCTGGCACGGATAATCCTCTAAATTCATTTACTGAGATCCTGGGTTTCAGAAGCAAAGGGATTAGTTCTCCCTCTCTCACAAGAAGGGAGAGAATTCAGAATCCCAACCCCGAAGATCTCTTATGAGCTACCTATGCAGGATGGTAAAGGTACAGAGATAGCCATTGGATGCCAGTGCTTCTTGATGAGCAGG